>NC_053393.1:189161298-189297009 GCF_905171765.1 Bufo bufo | reverse complement strand
GATTTGTGCCATGCACGGCACGTGCATCATTTTGCCCTATTTCAGTGCGCTTAGCAGATTGGCACCATTGTCGCACACCACTTTACCAACTGTCAAATTGAGCGGGGTTAGCCACTGATCGGCCTTTGGCCGCAGAGATGAAAGCATTGCCGGACCAGTCTGGCTCTTGGCTTTCAGGCACAACAGCCGCAGCACAGCATGGAAACGTCTCACCTGGCATGTAAAATAGGTTCTGGGGAGCTTGGGGGTTGCAGTGGAAAAGGAGGATTCAGCCGAGGAGGAGACGGAGGATGGAGTAGGACGAGGAGAAGAAGAGGCAGGCCTGCATGCAATCCGTGGCGGTAACACTAAATCCACATGGGTGCCACGGGTTACATGCTTGAGGCCGTCAGAAGGTTCACCCAGTGGGCAGTAAAAGTTATGTACCTTCCCTTCCCATGTTTGCTATACCACATGTCTGTGGTCAGATGTATCTTGGCACTGACACTGTCTGTAAGATATATATTAACTTGCCCCTGAACGTGGCAAGGGATGCCCTTCTGGTAGAAATATTTCCTTGCAGGGGCCTTCCATTGCGGTGTGCCAATGGCCACAAATTTTCTAAAGGCCTCTGAGTCCACCAATTTATATGGAAGTAGTTGGTGGGCTAGCAGTTCTGACAAGCCAGCGGTCAGCCATTGGGCAAGAGGATTATCCGGTCATCATCATTTTTTTTACGCTCGAACATTTGGGCCATGGAAGCCTGCCTTGTGCCAGATGAACGCGATGATGGCACGGTGAAAGGTGGAGTGGAGGACAAATGGGAGGAGAGAGGAGAAGGAGAAGAGACTGGACGTGGAGCACCAGGAGTGTGGCTTTGTGGATTCTGACGGCGTTGCTCCCACTGGGCTCGGTGAGTGTTGGGCTTACGGCGACTTATGCGTTGACCGCAAAGGCTGCAGATGGCAACACTATTATCAGCAGCTGACACGTTAAAAAAAGCCCACACTGCAGAGCCATGTGCCGGAGTCCTAAGATCGCAAGATGTGAATGTGCATGGTGGATGGTTCGCTCCAGATACATTTGCAGTTTGCTTTTTGCCTCCGGTGCACTGCGAGTTATGCCTGCTTCTCCTCCTTCTCCTCCCTATCTGCTGCTCCGTCTCTCATTCAGAACTCCCCTCCTCTTTCTCTCTTGTGGGCACCCACATGACGTCCATCGATAAGTCATCATCGTCACCTTCACCCCCACTGACATCTAGGTGTATGCATCAACAACGGGGACCACCCTCCTTTGGCTGATCTGGGTACTGTCGTCAGACCGGTAGGTGGCGGATGTTGCTACCTACTCTTCCTCATCCGATGCCAAGAATGGCTGTGCATCGGTAATGTCTGGGAATTGATGGGAATATAATTCCTCTGACTTGAGTGGAGGGGCTATGGTGGTTGTGGTGGTGTCTTTGGGGGTGCACACAGCAGAGAGTGAGGAAGGTGCAGATACAGAGGATGAGGTGGGTACAAAAGCGGAAGGTTGAGTAAGCCACTCAACCAACTCTGGTGCGTCCTTTGACATCCTTTCACGCACCTTCTCCAACTTCCCACTTAGGCTCCGGCCTGGTGCACCTGCCCAACCCTTTCCACCCCTGCGGAATGGCCTGCCTCTTCCTCTGCTTGTCATTTTCAAAATGACCCTGTGACAAAGTCCCTATAGAATAGCAGTATTTGTGTAAGCAGGTATATAGAACCCTTTAATCTGTTTTTTTGGGGGGGCAACTGGTATATCACACCAGTTGCAATTAGTTGTTCCAATGGTGTTTGTCCCTTTGTATAGCTGTGGTATCTCAGGAGAACCGCACACAAATGCTGCACAATACAAATGCACTATATATAAATTATATTCTAGGTATATCGCACCCCTGCCCCAATCAGATTTTTTGGGGGGCAACTGTTATATCACACCAATTGCAATTAGTTGTTCCAGTGACGTTTGTCCCTTTGTATAGCTGTGGTATCTCAACAGAACTGCACACAAATGCTGCACAATACAAATGCACTATATAGAAATTATTTTATAGGAATATCACATGCCTGCCTCAATCAGATTTTTTGGCGGGCAACTGGTATAGCACACCAGTTGCAATTAATTGTTCCAACGGCGTTTATCTGTCTGTATAGCTGCGGTATCTCACCAGAACCGCACACAAATGCTGCTCAATACAAATGCACTATATAGAAATTATATTCTAGGTATATCGCACCCCTGCCTCAATCAGAATTTTTTGGGGAGCAACTGTTATATCACACCAGTTGCAATTAGTTGTTTCAATGATGTTTGTCCCTCTGTATAGCTGCAGTGTCTCAGCAGAACCGCACACAAATGCTGCACAATACAAATGCACTATATTGAAATTATATTATAGGTATATCACACCCCTGCCTCAATCAGATTTTTGGGGGGCAACTGGTATATCACACCAGTTGCAATTAGTTGTTCCAATGACGTTTGTCCCTCTGTATAGCTGTGGTATCTCAGCAGAACCGCACACAAATGCTGCACAATACAAATGCACTATAATATACTTTCTATGTTAGAAAGTATATTATAAGTATATTACACCCCTAAGTATGTCACACCTATCGATAGCACACCTGTGCCAGTCCTTACAAGGACTTTTGTGGCCCTATTAGCTAGCGCTTGGTGTCTCTATAGTCTCTAACAGTCTGTCCCTGCTCCACACAGCAACCTTTCCCTACACTGGCAAAAAACGAAATGTAAAATGGCGGCCAGATCGGGTTTATTTATTGGGTAGGGGGGTGTGCCCATGTGCTGAAACGTCTTAATTGGCTGTCCTGTCGGACCTGATGGATGTGTCATGGGTAAAAGTTCTGCACAATGCAAAGAATATGGCGGCGGTGGACATCGCCATATGTTCGCCTGTTCGGCGAACAGTGAACGAGCAAAGTTCGCAGCGGACAAAACGCAAGCCCATCTCTAATTTTTGATAGATTTATCTCCATATATATATATATAAAAAATAAATAAATACACCGCAGCACATCCAGTAGGTGAAAAACAGTGGGATCCTTTATTCACCCATGCAACGTTTCGATCCGCTTGCTGGGACCATTTTCAAGCTTGAAAATGGTCGCACCAAGCGGTTTGAAACGTTGCATGGGTGAATAAAGGATCCCACTGTTTTTCACCTACTGGATGTGCTGCGGTGTATTTATTTATTTTTTGGATCATCACTTTGGTAAAGTGTAATACCGCTGGCACCCAACAGCTGCTTCACAAGGTGTGCTGCCCTGAATTTGTTTAAGTATATATATATATATATATATATATATGTGTTTAATACGTCTATTGATCTTTTTAATGACTAAAAAGTAGATTTAAGACATCAAATATGGAGAACTTTTCTATGTTCCAAATCGAATCTGCTATTATAAGCCATATTAGAAATACATCCATAAAAATGCATGGATGTATTCTACATAGAGACACCTTAAGCCACCTCCCTATATATTTCGAGCCGAAGCGTTCCAGGGTGGAATGGAAGACATTGGAGGGAGGATGCGCCTTATACAAACTATCAGACGTCACCTCCAGAGATGTAATTTCCGGTCTATATATCTGCGCTTCAGAGAAGAACTCATTGAATCAGATAGGAAGATGCATTCCACATAGGTCACCAAATGTTATTTCCGTTGACGTCATTTCCGGTATCGGTGTCTGTACACACCATTTTTTGAAATGATCCCAATGCATTCACTACAAACGTGTATGACCTAGATGTTTGTTTTTATATTGTTTGTACTGTATGTATACATTGCTCCTGAGTAAGGGGGTAATATTCAAAAACCCCGAAACACGTTGAGCCACAAACTCTTCTGAATAAAAGGATTGATCGGAAGTCTATGAAAAGTGTGCTGCCATCAATCTTCGTCATACTACATGTGATCCTGGCCAGGGGGGTCCAAAGGTTCAGATGTATTGAGTTTATCCTGTAGTCAACCCCCCAGCGAGGTGAGTGCATATATATATATATATATATATATATATATATATTTATTTATATCTAACGCTATCTATTTATCTATTCCTATATCTGTACCTATTAACTGAGTGCTATGCACCCATCTTCTTACCTATCCAAAGATAGAAAAAATATATTAAGTGTATAACACATCTTGTCTTCCAGTAACTTTCATTGAATAAGTGCTAATTAAATCTGTTCTTTTTGAGAAATACAGGAAGTGGCACTCTATTTTTGCACTCTTTTGGCTTTTTCTAGACAGATATAATACGTCTGGTGAAGTATTTTATTACTACACCACCAATATCTGTCTATATTCATTATCCTCTATGATCAGGTGCTTGGTTTCACCAACATTCTACTAAAGCTGCCATCCCTCTATACTGCGCACACTGCATATGAATATACTTTTTTTTTCTCTTCCTAACCATTTGACGAATTAGATCCCACCACTGCTGGCGCCCACGGTTCTTCATCTTTTAACGGATTTGTTATCCCCAGAGACTTGATTAACCTCCTCCTTTTTTCTTTTGTTTTATTTTTCAACTGCTCCCACATTAATTGAATTGAATCAGAGAATGAAGTTAACATGTCAGTTTTACTGCATCGGGAATGCTTTAAAAATGCATCTCATAAAACTGCGGAGGAATTGCCTTTTTTTTCCAACTCTGCTAAATTTGGAATCTTTTTCTAGCTTCCTACCAAATTGTATGCAATATTAAATGTCCATTAGAAACTACAACTTATCCTGCAAAAAAAAACAAGCCCTCATAAGAATATGTGAAAAATAAAAAAGTTACAGCTCCGGGAAAGCAGGAAATAAAAAAACAAAAATGAAAAATAGAAAATTGCTGAGTCAGTTCACATGTCCTTACACACTCTGTGCTGACAGTGGGAGACTGATTTATTATTTATGAAAACATCCCCTTTGACAAGTAGTATTGCTGTAGAGTTCAGAATATATATATATATATATATATATATATATATATATATATAATATATATATATATACATATATGTGTGTGTGTAAAACATATTATCTGCTTTAAAAGTACATGCTATTAAAATTTTCTTTTAAGGAGGAGTAGGTTAGAAAGTTATTGAAGGTTTATGATATTTATACTGTCCAGACAAATTCTACTGCTCTCACAGGTGTTCGTTCTGTAACTTTATCTCATATCAGATTTAGATACAAAGATCAAATTTCCAAACTCCCAGCAGTGAGACTACAAAAAAAGGCAATAAAATCCTTAAGTAAAAAATGATGAAGCTTCCCACTCGTAATGAGATGCTAGTAGAAGCAGCTCTTTAGATTTCTCAAGGGGCCTCTAGTTGCCAAAGACAGACATAATATTTTCTCATTATTAGCTCTTCAGCAGAAAAAAAGAAGCAGGGTATCATGTTCTTTCTGAACACACAGAAGAAGGGGCACTTTACCACTAGTAATTCAGGGCAGCATAATGAAGCAAAAGATGGCTGCAGAACACCAAGTGATATATAATTATATTTCCAAAGAGAAGGCTTGCATATACCCTTGGTGATCTTCATTCAAAATAACTTCTCTAGAGAAATCTGATTTAGAAAAGGTTTCAGTATAAAACAAACAAATCTTTTTCTACCTAAGATCTTTTGAAAGACATTATTCTTCAAGTCCCCAATTAAAACATGACATCTAGATTAGACCAGTGGACATTTTATTTGCATAAAGATGACATGTGATTGAGTTTTTATCTCTGTCACAGAGCACATCGCTGTGGAAATAGTAAAAATGTGCTACTGAGGAACAGAAAAGCATCTTTGGTCCCGAGAACATGATCTGAAGGTGAAGCTCAATACCACAAGTACAAAAGCTTAATAGGACTTGGTTTTCTTCTTCTCCAAGTCTGTCTTTAACTTTATTTGTACTTTTTATTCCATGTGTATTACAATAAAAGAAAAAGGATATAGTGCATATCTGAAACAACAGCTTTACCATATATTATACAAATAGGTACAATGTCAACATATCATGCAAACTATAAAACAAAATATTGTATATATATATTATTTTAATTATATATTTTTTTTTAATATAAGTCATTTTGCAGACATATGGTTACAGAAACTATGCCTCCTAAATATAAGCAGGAAGTAACACCGCTCATTTATTCCCCAGCAACTCCAGTGCCGCCATTCCATTGGTCCTTGCAGGTCCTTCAGCAATGATGTGGCCTTAGCAATCATAGGCCATACATACAACTGTCACCATTGAGGTTTGCTGCAGCAGTCATGTGAATGATCTAAAATATGTTAGCACAGTAAAAACATCTGGCACCACTAGAGCACTGGTGCGGGAGTGGTGGGGGAATGAATAAGTGACTATTAGGTATTAGGACTGACCTTTTCATTTTTCTGGACTTCCAATGTCCTCATACAACATTTTATATTATGAAGGCATTTAATCTAACTCTCCTTTCATGTGTAACTTCAAAATATGATTATAGTTTTTTCCCCCATAAAATAGGAGGACTTATGGGAGGAGTAATTAAGCAGGAGCAACAATGTCTATACATGAGTGTCTATAGTTTACCTGATAACTTAAATCATGCTTAAAGGTTCTTAGGGCATGCTGTCAAAATCACACACAAATATTGGGCAGAAAACACGGACCCGTCTGACAATTAGCTTCATTTATTGGAACTAAGCCCCATGTAGAAAGATCTAGGGGCCTCAAATCGCCAGACCTCAAACTACAGTGCTGTCTCCATTTTCTTGAAAACAGTGAAAAGCAGACACCACAGGGCTGCTGACAGTACTTTTAGTGTGGTGCCTATGCCAGAATTCTGCCTGCAAATTTCGCCATGTTCACAGTCCTTTGAAGGTGTTAAACATTGACTTACATGGTAGCCACCTAGAGGTTGTCTTATAGAGACATTTTTTGTCCTTAATCCTTTATGTCCTTAATGCTTTATGGGTTTAAGGATACGCAATGCAAAAAATGTAATTATTACAGAAGAAATTGGATCCGGTTCAAGCAAATGTGCCCATAATATCATTTGAATTTATACTAGTTAAATGTCACAAAATGCCTATTAAACACACACACACTATATATATATATATATATATATATATATAAAATATAAAGCTGAGTGTATGTGTGTGTGTGTGTATGTCCGCTAGAGCAATCCGCACCAATGCATTTACAATCACGAAATGTGGCACACAGGTACATTAGGTGTCCGGGAAGGTTTCAGACCAGGTCTCAGCCCTCTAGGACGTACCGATTCTGAGATATTCCCAAAAAATGCATTGGTCACATGACCCTTATCAGCCAATAGAAGCTTGCAGGTCCTCCAGTCTCCACATACACAGTTTTACTCCAGGATTCCATAACAACCCAGCCATTTATCTTTACTGCTGCAGGAGAGCTTTAAAGGAAATCTGTCACCAGGATAATCGCTATTGAAGTAAAGCCATGGCCTAATAGCACTTAGTACCTTATTTCAAGATGTGCCTTTGTTGCAGCAATAGATGTTTTTATCCTCTGAAAATCCAGTTTATTTGGTATGCAAATGAGCCAGTAAGGTGCTCAGAGAGGCGTCACTCTTGCAGGAAGGAGCCTAGACACACCCCCTACCACAATGTGTCCGCCCTCAAAAGACAAACTTAAAAACCCACCCCCAGGGCCCGCTAAGCCACGCCCATGATCTGGTTAGGCCACGCCCCTTCTCACTCTTCAGCCGACGGGGATTGAAAAAATGAAGTAAAAAATCAACTTCTGTCAGCTGCAGGGGTGGGAGGGAGGGTGACTTTCTCCCTGCAGCTTACACTCAGACATCACAGTGCTGCTGTCTTAGAGTGAGCTGTTCAAAAGGATACGCCCCTGATCCCGTAAATGCCACAGTGGAGGTCACTGTTAAGGGGGTGGTATGCTGTGAAAGTCACTGTTAGGGGAAGGCTGCTGTAAAGGCCAATGTTAAGGGGGGTGGTCCTGGTCAAGAAAATCTCCTGAACTCCAATTATAGCTTTTTCAAGGCTGCTAATCTAGTGCTGGTCTAATCAAGTGCTGATCTGCAAGTGCATTGGAGATATTCAGGAGACGAACTTTATCTAACTCAGAGTTTTTCCACTGTAGCAGAACTTCAGTGGTGTTTCGGTGGATACTCAGACACTGTTTCACAAGAGGAAAGGAATTTGCTAGACACGGTATCTCTATTGTCTGATTGCAAATGAGCATAGGCGGGTAAGGTGTTAATTTGCTGTTGGGGGAGGAGCCTTTGTGGGAGGGTGTGTATATATACAGGGAGTGCAGAATTATTAGGCAAGTTGTATTTTTGAGGATTAATTTTATTATTGAACAACAACCATGTTCTCAATGAACCCCAAAAACTCATTAATATCAAAGCTGAATATTTTTGGAAGTAGTTTTTAGTTTGTTTTTAGTTTTAGCTATTTTAGGGGGATATCTGTGTGTGCAGGTGACTATTACTGTGCATAATTATTAAGCAACTTAACAAAAAACAAATATATACCCATTTCAATTATTTATTTTTACCAGTGAAACCAATATAACATCTCAACATTCACAAATATACATTTCTGACATTCAAAAACAAAACAAAAACAAATCAGTGACCAATATAGCCACCTTTCTTTGCAAGGACACTCAAAAGCCTGCCATCCATGGATTCTGTCAGTGTTTTGATCTGTTCACCATCAACATTGCGTGCAGCAGCAACCACAGCCTCCCAGACACTGTTCAGAGAGGTGTACTGTTTTCCCTCCTTGTAAATCTCACATTTGATGATGGACCACAGGTTCTCAATGGGGTTCAGATCAGGCGAACAAGGAGGCCATGTCATTAGATTTTCTTCTTTTATACCCTTTCTTGCCAGCCACGCTGTGGAGAACTTGGACGCGTGTGATGGAGCATTGTCCTGCATGAAAATCATGTTTTTCTTGAAGGATGCAGACTTCTTTCTGTACCACTGCTTGAAGAAGGTGTCTTCCAGAAACTGGCAGTAGGACTGGGAGTTGAGCTTGACTCCATCCTCAACCCGAAAAGGCCCCACAAGCTCATCTTTGATGATACCAGCCCAAACCAGTACTCCACCTCCACCTTGCTGGCGTCTGAGTCGGACTGGAGCTCTCTGCCCTTTACCAATCCAGCCACGGGCCCATCCATCTGGCCCATCAAGACTCACTCTCATTTCATCAGTCCATAAAACCTTAGAAAAATCAGTCTTGAGATATTTCTTGGCCCAGTCTTGACGTTTCAGCTTGTGTGTCTTGTTCAGTGGTGGTCGTCTTTCAGCCTTTCTTACCTTGGCCATGTCTCTGAGTATTGCACACCTTGTGCTTTTGGGCACTCCAGTGATGTTGCAGCTCTGAAATATGGCCAAACTGGTGGCAAGTGGCATCTTGGCAGCTGCACGCTTGACTTTTCTCAGTTCATGGGCAGTTATTTTGCGCCTTGGTTTTTCCACACGCTTCTTGCGACCTTGTTGACTATTTTGAATGAAACGCTTGATTGTTCGATGATCACGCTTCAGAAGCTTTGCAATTTTAAGAGTGCTGCATCCCTCTGCAAGATATCTCACTATTTTTGACTTTTCTGAGCCTGTCAAGTCCTTCTTTTGACCCATTTTGCCAAAGCAAAGGAAGTTGCCTAATAATTATGCACACCTAATATAGGGTGTTGATGTCATTAGACCACACCCCTTTTTATTACAGAGATGCACATCACCTAATATGCTTAATTGGTAGTAGGTTTTCGAGCCTATACAGCTTGGAGTAAGACAACATGCATAAAGAGGATGATGTGGTCAAAATACTCATTTGCCTAATAATTCTGCACGCAGTGTATAGCAACATTGCATTAGCTTGCTAATTATAGCTTGCTGCTTTTTGAAGGCTGCTAATCTAGTGCTGGTCTAATCAAGTGCTGATCTGCAAGTGCATTGGAGATATTCAGGAGATACTCAGGAGGTAATCTGGAGGTGGATACAATCTAAACAAGTAAGATTTGTTTGTTTAAATTCCCCCCCCCCCCTTGCAATGGCAGACCTGGTTCTGTGCAGGAATTGTTGTGCTTTTATTTCAGGTTCCACTCTTCAGAGGTTTGGATACTGTCTGATCTGTAGACAGCTCTCCATAATGCAACAGGAAATTACCTTTTTGAAATATGAGATTTGTAAATTAACCATTAAGCAAACCCAGACTGAGAACATTGCAATGCCACTGCCACTGCCACAGAGGCCCCCTAGAAATGGAAAATGGGTTACTGTAGGTTCTGGTAGACTGAGAGTTGTGGATAGAAGACATGTCCCACAGTCTGTGGCTCTCCATAATTCATTTGCAGCACTTTCAGAGTGCAAGAGCAACATGGCGGATGGCTCAAGCACAGTGGGTGAAAAACAATCATCTCCCATGCCTAAAGTATGCAAGACTGCAGCCAAAGACAAAAAGGAGAAGGTGAGGACTGATAGTAAGCAGCTGTTGGTGGGCGATTCCATCATAAGAGGTGTGAAGTTTGAGGAGAATGGTGTTGTAAGTTGTCTCCCTGGTGCTACCGCTAGCAGGGATAGACGACGGATCCTTAATATTGTTAGGCAAGCAAAACAGGAAAGGGAAGTGGATGTTATTGTCCATCTGGGGACAAACGATCTGGCTTACAATGAGGTTTCAAAGGTGAAAGAAGCTTTTCACACACTTGGAAAGGATATACTGGAGGTTGCATCAACTGTTTCATTCTCTGCAGTTTTGCCTGTGCATAACCTTCAGGATGAGAGGAAGATGCGCATTAAAGAATTCAATATATGGCTTGGTGAATGGTGTCGGAACCAAGGGTTTGGCTTTGTGTCTCATGTTAGCTCTTGTTGGAATGGAAAAGAACTGTACAAGAAAGATGGTTTGCATCTTTCTCTCAAAGGAACGAATGTCCTCGGTGAACAGTTCCAAGTATTTGCTAAGGAGCATTTAAACTAGGAAAGGGGGGCAAAAGAGTGATAATCCAGCAGTCCGACTGCCCCCCGGAACAATGCCAGAAGATTCTCAGATTCTTATCTACAAATGCTCGCAGTTTAGGGAATAAGATCAATGAACTTGAGGCTATAATGGCATCTGAGAATATAGATGTAGTGGCTGTTACTGAGACATGGTTCAAGGGGAGTAATGACTGGGATATATCAATACCAGGGTTTTCTCTATACAGGAAATACAGAGAAGGCAAGAAGGGGGGAGGGGTGGCCCTGTATGTGAAAGACAGCATAAAATCTAATTTGATACAAGTTAGCGAGAACAATTTAGAGTCAGTTTGGGTTACCTTGCAGCTTGATAATCATAAGGTAACTCGTGTAGGTGTGATATATAGACCACCTAGCCAAGTCAAAGAATTAGATGATCTACTAGTTGAGGAAATAGCTAAAATGACATTGAAGGGGGAAGTTATCATTATGGGAGACTTCAATCTTCCTGATGTAAACTGGAAAACCAAAATAGCTAGTTCTGCCAGGAGTACAGATATTCTAAATTCCCTACTGGGATTATCTCTACAGCAAGTAGTTGAGGAGCCAACCCGGAAGGAGGCCATTTTAGATTTAGTATTCACAAATGGGAACTTGGTATATGATATTACTGTAGAGGAAAGCTTGGGATCTAGTGATCACCAGTCAGTGTGGTTTACTATAAGTACAGTGACTGAGTCACACCACACAAAAACAAAAGTTTTAGATTTTAGAAAAACAGACTTTTCTAAAATTAGATTAGTGGTATACGAGTCCCTATCAGATTGGAACAGTTTCATTGGAGTCCAGGAGAAATGGGACTACTTAAAAGAGGCACTATTGAAGGCAACAGAAAATTGCATTAGGCTTGTCAGTAAAAGCAAAAAAAGGAAAAGACCACTGTGGTACTCAGCAGAAGTGGCCAAAATCATTAAAAACAAAAAGATAGCATTTAGGGATTATAAAAAAAAATAAAAAAATCAGGATGACAGGCTAATTTACAAGATTAGGCAGAGTGAGGCCAAACAAGTTATAAGAGCTTCTAAAGCACAGGCAGAAGAGAAATTAGCTCAGTCAGGGAAAAAAGGCGATAAGGCATTCTTCAGATACATAAATGAAAAAAGGAAACTAAAGCAAGGAATTACAAAATTAAAAACAAAAGAAGGAAGGTATATGTAAGAAGATAAAGAACTAGCTGACTGCCTCAATGAATACTTCTGTTCAGTCTTTACGAAGGAAAATTAAGGAAAAGGACCTCAGTTAGGAAAGAAGACTAATGAATCTTTTGATGCATGTGTCTTTACAGAGGATGAGGTTCTAAGTCAGCTGTCTAAAATCAATACAAATAAGTCACAGGGGCCTGATGGGATACACCCAAAGCTATTAAAAGAGCTCAGCGGTGAACTAGCAAAACCATTAACAGATTTATTTAACCAATCACTGGCAACAGGAGTCGTCCCAGAAGATTGTAAATTAGCAAATGTTGTGCCGATTCACAAGAAAGTTAGTAGGGAGGAATCGGGCAACTATAGGCCAGTAAGCCTGACATCAATAGTAGGGAAATTAATGGAAACCATACTTAAGGAGAGGATTGTGGAACATCTAAAATCCCATGGATTGAAAGATGAAAAACAGCATGGGTTTACTTCAGGGAGATCATGTCAAACTAATCTTATAGATTTTTTTAATTGGGTGACTAAAACAATAGATGGCGGGGGTGCAGTAGACATCGCTTATCTAGACTTTAGTAAGGTTTTTGATACTGTCCCACACAGAAGGCTTATCAATAAATTGCAGTCTTTGGGCTTGGACTCCCATATTGTTGAATGGTTTAGGCAGTGGCTGAGGGACAGACAACAGAGGGTTGTAGTCAATGGAGTATATTCAGACCAAGGTCTTGTTACCAGTGGGGTACCTCAGGGATCTGTTCTGGGACCCATATTGTTTAATATCTTTATCAGCGAAATTGCAGAAGGCCTCGATGGTAAGGTGTGTCTTTTTGCTGATGACACAAAGATTTGTAACAGGGTTGATGTTCCTGGAGGGATACACCAAATGGAAAAGGATTTAGGAAAACTAGAGGAATGGTCAAAAATCTGGCAACTAAAATTTAATGTGGATAAGTGCAAAATAATGCACCTGGGGCGTAAAAACCCAAGAGCAGAATATAAAATCAGTCATACAGTCCTAACCTCAGTATCTGAGGAAAGGGATTTAGGGGTCATTATTTCAGAAGACTTAAAGGTAGGCAGACAATGTCATAGAGCAGCAGGAAATGCGAGCAGAATGCTTGGGTGTATAGGGAGAGGCATTACTAGTAGAAAGAGGGAGGTGCTCATGCCGCTCTACAGAGCACTAGTGAGACCTCATTTGGAGTATTGTGCTCAGTACTGGAGACCATATCTCCAGAAGGATATTGATACTTTGGAGAGAGTTCAGAGAAGAGCTACTAAACTGGTACATGGATTGCAGGATAAAACTTACCAGGAAAGATTAAAGGACCTTAACATGTATAGCTTGGAAGAAAGATGAGACAGAGGGGATATGATAGAAACTTTTAAATACATAAAGGGAATCAACAAGGAAAGGGGAGAGAATATTTAAAAGAAGAAAAACTGCTACAAGAGGACATAGTTTTAAATTAGAGGGGCAAAGGTTTAAAAGTAATATCAGGAAGTATTACTTTACTGAGAGAGTAGTGGATGCATGGAATAGCCTTCCTGCAGACGTGGTAGCTGCAAATACAGTGAAGGAGTTTAAGCATGCATGGGATAGGCATAAGGCCATCCTTCATATAAGAAAGGGCCAGAGGCTATCCATAGTACTCAGTATATTGGGCAGACTAAATGGGCCAAATGGTTCTTATCTGCCGACACATTCTATGTTTCTATAAACTGAATGTCAGAATGGGAAAGAAAGGTGATTTAAGCAATTTTGAGCGTGGCATGGTTGTTGGTGCCAGACCGGCCGGTCTGAGTATTTCACAATCTGCTCAGTTACTGGGATTTTCACACACAACCATTTCTAGGGTTTACAAAGAATGGTGTGAAAAGGGAAAAACATCCAGTATGCAGCAGTCCTGTGGGCAAAAATGCCTTGTGGATGCTAGAGGTCAGAGGAGAATGGGCCGACTGATTCAAGCTGATAGAAGAGCAACGTTGACTGAAATAACCACTCGTTACAACGGAGGTATGCAGCAAAGCATTTGTGAAGCCACAACACGCACAACCTTGAGGCGGATGGGCTACAACAGCAGAAGACCCCACCTGGTACCACTCATCTCCACTACAAATAGAAAAAGAGGCTACAATTTGCTCGAGCTCACCAAAATTGGACTGTTGAAGACTGGAAAAATGTTGCCTGGTCTGATGAGTCTCGATTTCTATTGAGACATTCAAATGGTAGAGTCCGAAATTGGAGTAAACAGAATGAGAACATGTATCCATCCTCTGATGGTTACTTCCAGCAGGATAATGCACCATGTCACAAAGCTCGAATCATTTCAAATTGGTTTCTTGAACATGACAATGAGTTCACTGTAATGGCCCCCACAGTCACCAGATCTCAACCCAATAGAGCATCTTTGGGATGTGGTGGAACGGAAGTTTCGTGCCCTGGATGTGCATCCCTCAAATCTCCATCAACTGCAAGATGCTATCCTATCAATATGGGCCAACATTTCTAAAGAATGCTATCAGCACCTTGTTGAATCAATGCCACGTAGAATTGAGGCAGTTCTGAAGGCAAAAGGGGGTCCAAAACCGTATTAGTATGGTGTTCCTAATAATTCTTTAGGTGAGTGTATATATATATATATATAAATACACACATAAAGTATATACATTTATATAGACACATATCTCAATATAAATGCTACAGCTCTATTATAATACATCTAGATACAGTTTCTTGCAAATGTTACTAAAAGTAAAAAATCAGTATTTTGAACATTTACATTAACCTTTATAATTTTGAAATTTGCACTTGTCAATTATTAAAGAGAATTTTGTAAACCTTTAAAAATGTTTTTTTTTTTTTTTTTTTTACTTGTCTAGAAGATATTTCCCTGAAGAGCCATTAATGGCTCCATCCAATGCAATATTAAAGTCTGCTTGGAACGTTAGCAAACTCTTACTCTTTCTTTATTGAGACATATATTTTCTATTAGAGCAGTTTACTTTATAAGAATCAGCTTTTGAACAGGACTGTGAAAATGTTTCTCTGACAGTGGGCTTCTGCAGACTTATTGCAGTACTGTGATGAATGGAAAAAGTTGAGTGCTTCATATACCTCCACATATATCCTCTGCCCTATCATAAATATAATTATCATGCTCCTCTCATCATTCACCAGATCGATAACATATTTATTCCACATTTGTAGTAAATTAAATTGATATATTAAATGCAAAGTTATCACTGAAATTGGAGACACTGGAATGTTCTTTAATTCCACATGATTATAATGATAATTTGCTTTTAGCCATTACCATGGCAATAGTAAATTAATAAATTATAGCATATTGTGAAACCTGACTACATGAATTGTATGAATTGCAATTAAACTAGGTCAATGTCTGCTTAAGTCTTTTATTGGAACTACATGATATTTCTATGTCTGAAGATTAGCTGGATTCTATTATTTTAGTGGAAAGATACAAGCTTTAAATTGGTTGCCACGGTGAATGCCAATTTTATTATTCCTGTTTAAACAGCTATATAGAAGACATAGCGTTTTCTGTTTGACTTGCCTATTTTATAGTTAAGAAAAATTTTACATTTATTGTCAAGTCTGTTTTTTGACTTGGTTTTCTCACCACAGCCAATTGTCATTTATAAATTTTTATCTCCAGTCTTCCTAGATCTATAACTTTTCCATTCACATAGACATATAAGGACCTGTTTTTGTATGACAAATTGTATTTTTAGTTGCATTATTTAATTTACCTTATCATGCATTGAAAAATGGGGAACAAATATTTCTGAGTTGAAATTCTGAGTTTTGTTTTTATGGAGTCCACTGTGTAGTTTTTCTTATGGTTTAGTTAACAAAATTGCTTTGCATTGCCATATTTAAAATCCCTAACTTTTTATATTTTCCTCTACACAGCTGTGTAAGAGATTGTTTCGTTGCTATAGTTTTCATTGGTACTACAGTGGATATAACAAGTCTACACACCCCTGTTAAAATGTCAGGTTTCTGTGATGTAAAAAAATGAGACAAAGATAAATCATTTCATAACTTTTTCCACCTTTAATGTGACCTATAAACTGTACAACTCAATTGAAAAACAAACTGAAGTATTTTAGGTAGAGGGAAGAAAAAATATAAAAATTAAATAATATGGTTGCATAAGTGTGCACACCCTTAAAATAATACTTTGTTGAAGCACCATTTGATTTTATTACAGCACTCAGTCTTTTTGGGTATGAGTCTATCAGCATGGCACATTTTGACTTGGCAAGATTTGCACACTCTTCTTTGCAAAAACACTTCAAATCTGTCAGATTGCGAAGGCATCTCCTGTGCACAGCCCTCTTCAGATAACCCCACAGACTTTTAATCGTATTCAGGCCTGGGCTCTGGCTGGGCCATTCCAAAACTTTAATCTTCTTCTGTTAAAGCCGTCCCTTTGTTGATTTGGATGTATGCTTTGGGTCGTTGCCATGCTGAAAGATGAAGTTCCTCTTTATGTTCAGTTTTCTAGAAGAAGCCTGAAGGTTTTGTGCCAATATTGACTGGTATTTGGAACTGTTCATGATTCCCTCTAGCTTAACTAAGGCCCCATTTCCAGATGAAGAAAAACAGCCCCAAAGCATGATGCTGCCACCACCATGCTTCACTGTGGGTATGGTGTTCTTTTGGTGATGTACAGTGTTGTTTTTGCGCCAAACATATGTTTTGGAATTTTGGACAAAAAGTTCAACTTCGGTTTCATCAGACCATAACACCTTTTTCACCCATGCTTTTGGGAGACTTCAGATGTGTTTTTGCAAAATATAGCCTGGCTTGGATGTTTTTCTTCGCAAGAAAAGGCTTTCGTCTTGCCACTTTACCTCATAGCCCAGACATATGAAGAATACGAGAGATTGTTGTCACATGTACCACACAGCCAGTACTTGCCAGATATTCCTGCAGCTCCTATAATGTTGCTGTAGGTCTCTTGTTAGCCTCCCAGACCAGTTTTCTTCTCGTCTTTTCATCAATTTTGGAGGGACGTCTGTTGTGGAAATTTTATTAGGATGTGTTTTTAATATATTGTGTATTGTCATCATGTCTCAGTGTCAGGGTAAACCATTGGAGTGGATATCTTCCTGTGTATGTGGAGACACAGCTGGCAGGCGCAGAGGTCTCCGTCGGCGAATGGTCCATGTGCTATGCACTGGGCTGTGGGCTGGGGGAGGCTGATGTGTTCGGCGGAGCAGTGTTTTCTTGGCGAATGTATGGACACCGGCTAGGGCCCCCGTGCAAGACGCAGATTTATTAGCTTGCCATGGATGCATTTGTTAAGAGAACAATATATGAAAGGAACGTGGGTTTGTTGTCTCTAGTGCTCCTGATCAACCGCTGGAGATATTGACATTGACCTGTAAATAAACATGCATGAGCATCATAGTAACTTTATTGGGCATTGATCACTGAGCAAGGCTGGATAAAGTTCACTCCAGTGGTAATGGGAGATTATTGTATATAAGTGTTTTGTTTCTCATCTTCCTGTATCATCACTTCCTGTATTTCATCACTTCCTGTATGTTTGTTACATGATGGAAATGGTTGAGTGAGGGGCCTGCCCCTTTCTATTGTTACACCCTTTTATGGATAAGAAATAAAAGTGAAGAGACTGGGCAGGAGAAGGAGGCAGTGCTCAGCAGAAGTCTGCAATGAAGCACCGTGTCTGACTTATGAAGAGGGTTACCTTGCCTTACACAAAGGAGCTTGATACATGTGTTTTTAAGCATGGGTGAAATTCTTTGTGGTTGGCGCACTTTTAGCGCAGCTTGGATATTTGTACCTGATGCAAGCGAATTTCTACAACACGTCCAGTTCTTGGTAATGTCACTGTTGTGCCATATTTTCTCCACTTGATGATGACTGTCTTCACTGTGTCCCATGGTGTATCTAATGCCTTGGAAAAAATTTTGTACGCTTCTCCTGACTGATACCTTTTACAATGAGATCCCTCTGAAGCTTTGGAAGCTCTCTGTGGACCATGTCTTTTGCTGTGGGATGCGAATAAGAAAATATCAGGAAAGACCAACTAGAGCAGCTGAACTTTATTTGGGGATAATCAGAGAAAAAGATTTCAGTTTGTTTTTCAATTGAGTGGTACAGTTTATAGGTCACTTTAAAGGTGGAAAATGTTCTGAAATTATTTATCTTTGTCTCATTTTTTTACATAACAGAAATCTGACATTTTAACAGGGGTGTGTAGACTTTATATATCCACTGTTGGGACACATATATCTTTTTGATCTTTTTTATGCTATTTTGTTTGGGGGCCAATTGAGAAGAGTGTTTTACAATGTGTGTGTGTGTGTATATATATATATATATATATATATATATATATACACTCACCTAAAGAATTATTAGGATTACCATACTAATACGGTGTTGGACCCCCTTTTGCCTTCAGAACTGCCTTAATTCTATGTGGCATTGATTCCACAAGGTGCTGATAGCATTCTTTAGAAATGTTGGCCCATATTGATAGGATAGCATCTTGCAGTTGATGGAGATTTGAGGGATGCACATCCAGGGCACGAAGCTTCCGTTCCACCACATCCCAAAGATGCTCTATTGGGTTGAGATCTGGTGACTGTGGGGGCCATTACAGTGAACTCATTGTCATGTTCAAGAAACCAATTTGAAATGATTCGAGCTTTGTGACATGGTGCATTATCCTGCTGGAAGTAGCCATCAGAGGATGGGTACATGGTGGTCATGAAGGGATGGACATGGTCAGAAACAATGCTCAGGTAGCCCGTGGCATTTAAACGATGCCCAATTGGCACTAAGGGGCCTAAAGTGTGCCCAGAAAACATCCCCCACACCATTACACCACCACCACCAGCCTGCGCAGTGGTAACAAGGCATGATGGATACATGTTCTCATTCTGTTTACGCCAAATTCAGACTCTACCATTTGAATGTCTCAACAGAAATCGAGACTCATCAGACCAGGCAACCTTTTTCCAGTTTTCAACAGTCCAATTTTGGTGAGCTCGTGCAAATTGTAGCCTCTTTTTCCTATTTGTAGTGGAGATGAGTGGTACCCGGTGGGGTCTTCTGCTGTTGTAGCCCATCCGCCTCAAGGTTGTGCGTGTTGTGGCTTCACAAATGCTTTGCTGCATACCTCGGTTGTAACGAGTGGTTATTTCAGTCAAAGTTGCTCTTCTATCAGCTTGAATCAGTCGGCTCATTCTCCTCTGACCTCTAGCATCCACAAGGCATTTTTGCCCACAGGACTGACGCATACTGGATGTTTTTCACACCATTCTTTGTAAACCCTAGAAATGGTTGTGCGTGAAAATCCCAGTAACTGAGCAGATTGTGAAATACGCAGACCGAACCGTCTGGCACCAACAACCATGCCACGCTCAAAATTGCTTAAATCACCTTTCTTTCCCATTCTGACATTCAGTTTGGAGTTCAGGAGATTGTCTTGACCAGGACCACCCCCCTAAATGCATTGAAGCAACTGCCATGTGATTGGTTGACTAGATAATTGCATTAATGAGAAATAGAACAGGTGTTCCTAATAATTCTTTAGGTGAGTGTATATATATATATATATATATATATATATAGATGAAAAAATTCCACGGCACATCCAAGGAATAAAAATAAGTACAACGGCTTTATTCACCAGACATGCAATAGAAAGGCTCTATTGTTGCGCTGCAATGTCGCTGTACCACATGGGTGAATAAATAGTTTTACTTTTTGTATTTTTTCAGAGAGCTGCCTGTTTTTTCTATATATTATATATATATATAAATATATATATACACACTATTCACAAAAAGTTAGGGATATTTGACGTTCAGGTGAAATTTATGAATTTTTTTTTTAAAAATCATGTTATATTGATATTATATCATGAATAGGGCATTTAAGTAGAAGCATGCAATGGTGATTTCATAATCTCAATTTATTGAAATCTAACAACAATGGTGGGTATACCCCCCACAAATAATGTCTCAGTATCTCAATAACTTGTCATGTGGCCTTGAGATTCAATTATAGCTTGACAATGATGTCTGTTTACAAGTCTGCTGAAGCATAACATCCCACTCTTCTTAAAGGGCAGCCCTCAGCTCCGCTAGGTCGTTTACCACACAACAAGACGATATTCCCCGCGAGTTAAGGAGAAAGAGATGCGGGATCGGGGCCGGAAGAGGATGTTGGGACCGTAGGAAAAGGAACAGACCCGCCATCCCTTTCATCATCATGGGAAATGTGAGATCGCTCCAAAACAAAGCGGATGAACTTGCAGCACTAACGAAGCATCAACTAACAAAACGTCTATAGATAGAGTAGTTTACTCATTTTGACTGAGACATGGCTGACAGGATTAACGCTGGACATGCATTTATACATAGAAGGGTTTCATCTGCCCCGGGCTGACAGAGGCAAAGAGAGCGGTAAGAAGAGAGGAGGAGGTCTGGTTGTGTTTGTGAATGATTGATGGTGTAACTCTGGGCATCTAACTATCAAAGAGACGCTTTTCTGTGAAGACATTGAGCTGCTAGCTGTTAGCATGAGACCTCGCTATCTACCACAAGAGGTTACACAGGTTATTGTGTTAGCAGTCTACGTGCCCCCCTCTGCCAATGCTTCAGCTTCCTGTGACATTATTCACACTGTGACCAGCAGACTCCAGACAAAAGACACCCAGGCTCTCTTTTTTATCTCTGGAGACTTTAATCACGTGTCCCTTTCTTCCACTCTTCCCACCTTCACCCAGTATGTTAACTGCCACACCAGAGACAATAGAACGCTGGACCTACTGTATGCTAATACTAAACAGGCATTCAGCTCCTCACCTCTCCCTCCCCTGGGGGGCTCAGACCACAATCTGGTTTATCTTCAGCCTGTGTACAGACCCCTTGTATGCAGAGAGCCAGCTGTGAGGCGCACAGTGAGAGGATGGTCTGAGGAGACTGAAGCCGCTCTGAGGGACTGTTTCAGCTGCACTGTGTGGGATGAGCTAGGTGCTCCTCATGGGGAGGACATCGACAACATTACTGATTGCATCACAGACTGCATCAACTTCTGTATGGAGAACACTGTGCCAGTCATGAAGGTACAGGTTTTTTTTCTAATAATAAGCCTTGGATTAACCCAGAAATAAAGGCTCTCCTCAAAGAAAATAAAAGAGCCTTTAAATCTGGAAACAATGAGGAGCCGAGAAGGAAGATCAGAGAAGGGAAAACCATCTACAGGAAGAAGATGGAGGACCAGCTGCAGCAGAATAACACACGCAGGGTCTGGAAAAGCCTGGAAACCATCTCAGGTCACAAACTGGGTCAAATCCAGACTGCAGGTGACTTGGGGTGGGTTAAAGAGTTGAACAAGTTCTTCAACAGGTTTGACCAGATAACCACCCCTTCCCTGACCCAATCCCCAATGCTGCTACAAACACAACCCATCTTCTTTCCCCACCAATACCATCACTGCCTGTTCACCTCTTAGCAACCTACCACCACTCTCCCCCTCTACACCAGAGGACTCCATCGTTCACCCCCCTCCCCACATGCCCACCTTGTCCTTCACCACACTCCAGATGAGGAAGGAACTACAGAAAATCAAGGTGCGTAAAGCTGCAGGACCAGACGGTATCAGCTCCAGGCTCCTGAAGTGCTGCTCAGACCAACTGTGTGGCATCATGGGTCACATGTTCAACATGAGGCTGGGGAAGGTTCCACAGCTGTAGAAGACCTCCTATGTGGTACCAGTGACAAAGACCTCACACCCGAAAGACCTCAGCAGCTACAGCCCGGTAGCACTGACCTCACTTGATGAAGACCCTCGAGAGGCTGGTTCTCAACCATCTTTGCCTCCTAGTGAGGTCTTCATTGGATCTACTGCAGCTTGCCTACCAGCCTGGCATCAGGGTGGATGATGCCATCATCTACCTCCTACACCAAGCTCTAACTCACCTGGAGAGGCCTGGAAGCACTGTGAGGATTATGTTTTTTGATTTATCCACTGCTTTTAACACCATCCAACCTGGACTTATGAGGGACAAGCTGGAGATGGCAGGAGCCCACATGTCCTATTGGATACTTGACTACCTCAAAGAAAGCCCACAGTTTGTTAAATCTCAGGGTTGTGTCTCTGACAAGCTGATCTGCTGATCTGCTGCCACCTACAGAAGTTCTCTGATGACTCTTATCACAAGTGAGGACGACTCAGAGTACAGACAAGGGACACAGGATTTTGTGGAAAAGTGTCAGCGGAACCAGCTCCAGATGAACGCGGGCAAAACCAAGATGCTGGTGGTGGATTTCCGCAGACACAGGCCCTGTGCTTTGGTTCTGGTGAACATACAGAGAACGGACATTAAGGTGGTGGACTCTTATAAGTACCTGGGTTCACCTGAACAACAAACTGGACTGGAGCCATAACACTGATGCTCTTTTCAAAAAGGGTCAGAGCAGACTCTATCTGTTGAGGAGACTGAGGTCCTTTGGAGTGCAGGGGACGCTACCAAGGACCTTCATTGACTCAGTGGTGGTATCAAATTCTATGGTGTGGTTTGTTGGGGGAGCAGCTTATCTGTGGCTGTGAGAAAGAGATTAGATAAGCTCATTAAGAAGGCCAGCTCTGTTCTAGGTTGTCCCCTTGACACTGTGCAGGAGGTGGGTGACAGAAGAGCTCTAGCAAAATTAACATCACTGTTAGACAAAGTCTCCCATCCCATGCATGAAGCTGTTGTGGATCTGTAGAGCTCCTTCAGTGAAAGACTGCTGCATCTTAGGTGCACAAAGGAACGTTATCGGAGGTCCTTCCTCCCAGCAGCGGTTAGGATTTATAACACCACTGTTCCCAGAAACCCAGTAGTGAAATTTTTAAGTAAATTCTGTGTTATGTTTTTCTTGTATTTTACTCTTTAATTTCTAATTACTCTTATTTTTGCTCCTGTTGTGAATGTGATTGCTGCTGCTTTGCCAAAATATCCCCACTGATGGACAATAAAGGGATTTTCTTCTTCTTCTTCTTCTTCTTCTTCTTCTTCTTCTTCTTCTTCTTCTTCTTCTTCTTCTTCTTCTTCAGGCTCTGGGATACAGAATTATGAGCCTCTACATTGCAACTCAGCTGATCCCATAGGTTTTCAATGGGGTTCAGGTCTAGAGAAAGTGCAGGCCACTCGATTTGAGGTACCCCATTCTCCACCAGCCATTCCCTAATGTGCAACCTCGATGAGCTTTGTTGTCCATGAAGATGAAATTACACCTGTATTGTTCATGCAGGCATAGTGATTATACAAACCGGATTCCAAAAAAGTTGGGACACTATACAAATCGTGAATAAAAACTGAATGCAATGGTGTGGAGGTGCCAACTTCTAATATTTTATTCAGAATAGAACATAAATCACGGAACACAAGTTTAAACTGAGAAAATGTACCATTTTAAGGGAAAAATATGTTGAATCAGAATTTCATGGTGTCAACAAATCCCAAAAAAGTTGGGACAAGGCCATTTTCACCACTGAGTGGCATCTCCCCTTCTTCTTACAACACTCAACAGACGTCTGGGGACCGAGGAGACCAGTTTCTCAAGTTTAGAAATAGGAATGCTCTCCCATTCTTGTCTAATACAGGCCTCTAACTGTTCAATCATCTTGGGCGTTCCTTGTTGCACCTTCCTCTTTATGATGCGCCAAATGTTCTCTATAGGTGAAAGATCTGGACTGCAAACTGGCCATTTCAGTACCCGGATCCTTCTCCTACGCAGCCATGATGTTGTGATTGATGCAGAATGTGGTCTGGCATTATCTTGTTGAAAAATGCAGGGTCTTCCCTGAAAGAGATGACGTCTGGATGGGAGCATATGTTGATCTAGAACCTGAATATATTTTTCTGCATTGATGGTGCCTTTCCAGACATGCAAGCTGCCCATGCCACACGCACTCATGCAACCCCATACCATCAGAGATGCAGGCTTCTGAACTGAGCGTTGATAACAACTTGGGTTGTCCTTGTCCTCTTTGGTCCGGATGACATGGTGTCCCAGATTTCCAAAAAGAACTTCGAATCGTGACTCGTCTGACCACAGAACAGTCTTCCATTTTGCCACACTCCATTTTAAATGATCCCTGGCCCAGTGAAAACGCCTGAGCTTGTGGATCTTGCTTAGAAATGGCTTCTTCTTTGCACTGTAGAATTTCAGCTGGAAACGGTGGATTGTGTTCACTGACAATGGTTTCTGGAAGTATTCCTGAGCCCATTCTGTGATTTCCTTTACAGTAGCATTCCTGTTTGTGGTGCAGTGTCGTTTAAGGGCCCGGAGATCACGGGCATCCAGTATGGTTTTACGGCCTTGACCCTTACGCACAGAGATTGTTCCAGATTCTCTGAATCTTCGGATGATGTTATGCACAGTTGATGATGATAGATGCAAAGTCTTTGCAATTTTTCGCTGGGTAACACCTTTCTGATATTGCTTCACTATCTTTCTGTGCAACATTGTGGGAATTGGTGATCCTCTACCCATCTTGGCTTCTGAGAGACACTGCCACTCTGAGAAGCTCTTTTTATACCCAATCATGTTGCCAATTGACCTAATTAGTGTTAATTGGTCTTCCAGCTCTTCGTTATGCTCTAATTTACTTTTTCCAGCCTCTTATTGCTACTTGTCCCAACTTTTTGGGGATTTGTTGACACCGTGAAAATTGGAATCAACTTATTTTTCCTTTAAAATGATACATTTACTCGGATTAAACGTTTGATCTGTCATCTACGTTCTATTACAAATAAAATATTGACATTTGCCATCTCCACATCATTGCATTCAGTTTTTATTCACAATTTGTTTAGTGTCCCAACTTTTTTGGAATCCGGTTTGTATATTCATAATGTTAATTAAGTAGAGTGGGCTTTTCACTGCACCATTCACAAAGTCTAGGGCAGTCTTTTATTGACTAGACACACCTGCCCACACTGTTACACTACCTCCACCAAAGGCTCGTCTGGTGACAACAGTGGCTGATGCATAGTGCTCTCCTTGGCATCTCTAAAATCATTGGTGGCCATTATATCTGCTCAGTGTGAATCAACCTTCATCAGTGAACAGCACTGAGGCCCACTGGTCCCTTGTCCAGCATAGATGCTCCCTGGCCATTTCAAGATGATGATGTATGTGCCTGGTAGTGTGGTTAGGTACCCTTGCAGGTTGTCTAGCATGCAGACCTGCCTTAAATGCCTGGAGTTGTATGGCATCCATCATCCCATTCTGCAGGGCATTGTTCACAATGAAGAGGTCATCAGTTTGGGATGTGGCCAAAGGATGTCCACTTTTATGCCTTTCTGTAACTCTTATAGTCTCTCTGTATCTCTGTTGCAACCTGCTGATGACACTCAGTGACACTCTATGCTCAGTGGCCACTTTTGTCTGAGAACATCCTGCTTGAAGCCTCGCAATGGCAAGCTACTTTTGATCAATTGCTAGGTGTCGTCTTAGTCTCATGATGTCAAAATGTGAACAGCAAGATGAGGAGGACTGTTTAAACACCAATTCTTATTGAACCAGGAAATGTTTTGGTTGTGCTAAAAGTACTGAATTATTGAACACCTGGACAAGTGCATTCAAAAGTTTAGAGACACATTAAGTTCACCTGTAAAGGTGCCTTTTTAGGTTCATCCTGAAATTTCACCCACAAGCCAAATGTCCCTAATGTTTTGTGAGTAGTGGCTATCTATCTATCTATCTATCTATCTATCTATCTATCTATCTATCTATCTATCACAATATTAGAGTGAAAGTATATGTTTATTTGGGAAAACTGTTAAATTAAAAGGAGCCTCCAATACCCTGTTGGGCCATCTCTAGCCTAGATATAAGATGAGATGTGGTTAAGCATGAAGGCATACAGGTTCCATACTCTATCCTGTGGCATATTTGCCCACAGATGTTGCAGCTGGGTCTGCACACTCATACCGTAGGTTACCAAAGCTGTCATCCGAGTTGATCCTATAAATACTCAATTGGTAATTTTCTGTGTTAAATTACTTTATTAAAAGTCATACACTCAATAATTCAACAGATACATGGGAAAAAAAAAATATCTGAATATCACATAAATCTCTCCAATACCTCTACCACCCTGGCTATGGAAACAGAAAAAAAAGGAAAAAAAAAAACTGATAAGTGAATTTATTGAAATTCAATTCGGATCTGATTTGGTTGTATTACCCATGTGATTTAGTTCAAGTCTGAATAAATTCTACCATAATCAAAAATGCTCTGATTGACTGGAAAAGCTTGTCCCTCTCATTCTGAATCAAATCACTGAAAATTTGAATTCAGTAGAATTTATTCTGAAGTGTAGGGCCTTTCCATATCATGTCAATGAATAAAGCATTGGAACTAGTACACCCTGTAAACATCCATGTGACATGTCACATGACATGTTAAACTTTCTAAGATTGCGTTTGTTGTCTCAACCACTGTTTTCAGGAGGACTTCCCACTAGTTATGATAATATATTATGGTGATGATAACTACAAAAACATTCATACCCTATGGTGGTTTGATCAACATTGGTGGTATATAAAGCGTCTAGAAAATGATATAAGCAATTGTTCAAATTGATATTGCTTGAAATTTATTTTGTGAAATATACATTGCCATGGTCAATGATGCTTCATAAGCATCTTGATCCAGATTTAAAAACATTTCTTGTCACCTAGTAAAATGGAGGGGACACTAGAGACACATTTCTGTAATTGGTAAGGTTCCAATTAACGGTATCAACTATCCTAAAAATGGAGCCTTATATTCAGTTGCACAAATGGAAGAATAATTGTGCAAATGCCTAACAGGAAAATTGCTTTTTTGAATTGACAAAGATACTTCCATTGTGATTTAAATTAAGTGGCAATGAAAAATAGGTGTCCTGATCAATTATCTCTAGAAATTAGCAAATCAATTCTACAAATTCAGAATTCATCCCAAATTTCCCCAAAAGTGCAGATTCTAAGGAGAGAGAGAGAGAGAGAAAGAGAAATGTAGACTAGTATGGTGCTCTGGATTTCTGTGCAATATATGTGTTGCCTGGGGCTGTACTCTTTCTCATTATGCAGAGTGCCTGGTATGCATAGTAAGTGTGTGGGGAATTGTAGGCCAGGCACTGTTCATTTAGGTTTCTGGGAAATATATTCAAATTATAAAAAAGGGTTTCCACATGTCAAGACAAAATCCAATTCTTTTATTAAAAAAACATAAAAAATAGCACTATGCAGCACCACCAACATGTTTCAGACAAATGTCCTTAACCAGTAAAGGACCCGCGCCATACATGTATGGCGCTGATGTCCGTGACTTAAGGACCAGCGCAGTACATGTACAGCGCTGTGATCGGGCGGGTGCAGGAGATGCGCCCGCCCGATCCGCAGCAGGGGTCTGGCAGTCACTGATAACCAGACCGAATGCCGGCGCATTAACCCTCCCCGTGCCGCGGTCAGCTCTGACCGTGGCACATGCGATGTCCTCACGGGAATCGGCGTTGCCATAGGGTCCCCGTGCTGCTGTGCCTTCCTTAGGTATCGGGGCTGCCTTCCGGTGGACAGCATGTGAGATCCAGCCCCCTGGATCTCACAGGCAGGAAGCTGTATGTATAATACACACTGTATTACACAAACAGCCAATGCATTCCAATACATAATATTGGAATGCATTGTAAAGGGGATCAGACCCCCAAAAGTTAAAGTCCCAAAGTGGGACAAAAAATTTAATGAAAAATAAAGTCCCCCCCCAAAAAATTAAAAGTTTCAAGTAAAAAAAAACACACGTAATTGTCACCGCCAGATCTCTAAGAAGCTCTGACAGACGTTCTTCTGTACCTCCTGCATGATGTTCTTTTGTTTTGCTTTCACTTTGGCATCTCTTTTCCTTCTCCCAGCTGTCATCTATTCACACTGATTGCCTCCCTTTATATCCCCTACCATACTGCCTCACTTTGTGGTTTATACTACTTCCTGGATTGTGCTCTCTGCTAGAAGCTGCAACTGCTGGTTCCTCAGATAAGTCGCTTCCTTTATTTGTGTTTTTCTGCTGGCTTGATTCTAGGTGACCCTGACTCCCTCCGTATTAAGTGCAGGGAGCCGGTGGTCCTGTCCCCTCACTATTGTAGAGTTTTCAGGTGTCATATAGTCGAGGCACGTGGGCAAGCCATTATCTATCATAGAGATTTTGCATGGGCTGAGCAGTAAGGGTGAGCTCTAGGGCTGTTATAGGGCTTACCTATATGTTCCTTAGTTTGGGATCAAGTCAGTCTGATGTTTATTTGTGACTTCCAGTTTTTTGCAACACCATCCGTGA
The DNA here is from genome assembly GCF_905171765.1 of Bufo bufo. Classification (NCBI taxonomy): domain Eukaryota; kingdom Metazoa; phylum Chordata; class Amphibia; order Anura; family Bufonidae; genus Bufo; species Bufo bufo. The sequence goes on along the minus strand of NC_053393.1, from coordinate 189,268,456 downwards.
CATTATAAACCACCATTTTTAGGTGCATATGGGTTTCATCCGCAGTTTGAGACATTGTCTGGAGAGGGGTCTTCTGGTTTACCTGATGAGGAGAGATTTTCCTGGTCTTTGTCATCTATTTGGCAAAAGATTCAGGGTAATCTAAAGAGCATGAGTGAGAGATATAAGCGTGTGGCGGATAAGAGACGTGTGCCTGGTCCGGACCTGAATGTGGGTGATTTGGTGTGGTTGTCTACTAAAAATATCAAGCTGAAGGTTCCCTCCTGGAAGTTGGGTCCTAGGTTTATTGGGCCTTACAAAATCTTGTCCGTTATCAATCCCGCTGCCTTTCGTCTTGATCTTCCTCAGACTTGGAAGATCCATAATGTTTTTCACAAGTCCCTATTAAAACCTTATGTCCAACCCACTGCACCCTCCTCTTTGCCTCCTCCTCCGATTGTGGTTGATGTTAATCTTAAATTTCAGGTCTCTAGGATTGTGGATTCCCGCATTGTCCGCGGTTCTCTCCAGTATCTCTTTTATTGGGAGGGTTATGGTCCTGAGGAAAGGATGTGGGTCCCAGTGGCGGACATTAAGGCCTCTCGTCTTATCAGGGCTTTCCATAGGTCCCATCCTGAGAAGGTGGGCCCTGAGTGTCCGGAGTCCACTCGTAGAGGGAGGGGTACTGTCACCGCCAGATCTCTAAGAAGCTCTGACAGACGTTCTTCTGTACCTCCTGCATGATGTTCTTTTGTTTTGCTTTCACTTTGTCATCTTTTTTCCTTCTCCCAGCTGTCATCTATTCACACTGATTGCCTCCCTTTATATCCCCTCCCATACTGCCTCACTTTGTGGTTTATACTACTTCCTGGATTGTGCTCTCTTCTAGAAGCTGCAACTGCTGGTTCCTCAGATAAGTCGCTTCCTTTATTTGTGTTTTTCTGCTGGCTTGATTCTAGGCGACCCTGACTCCCTCCGTATTAAGTGCAGGGAGCCGGTTGTCGTGTCCCCTCACTATTGTAGGGTTTTCAGGTGTCATATAGTCGAGGCACGTGGGCATGCCATTATCTATCATAGAGATCTTTGCATGGGCTGAGCAGTAAGGGTAAGCTCTAGGGCTGTTATAGGGCTTACCCATATGTTCCTTAGTTTGGGATCAAGTCAGTCTGATGTTTATTTGTGACTTCCAGTTTTCTGCAACACCATCCGTGACAGTAATTCTCCCCAAATTAAGTTAAAAAATGTAAAAAAAATAGGGAAAAAAAGAAAAGTAGATATATTAGGTATCGCCGTGTCCGTATCGACCGGCTCTATAAACATATCACATGACCTAACCCCTCAGATGAACACGGTCAAAAAAATAAAATTAGAACTGTGCTAAATAAACTATTTTTTTTGTCACCTTACATCACTAAAACTACAACACCAAGCGATCAAAAACGCGTATGCCCACCAAAATAGTACCAATCTAACTGTCACCGCATCCCTACCTAGGACAATCGTCCAAAAAAATAAAATAACTATGGCTCAGAATATGGAGACACTAAAAGATTTTATTTTTTTTAAATGCTGCTATTGTGTAAAACTTAAGTAAATAAAAAAAAGTATACATATTAGGTATTGCCGCATCCGAAATAACCTGCTCCATAAAAATATCACATGACCTAATCCCTCAGGTGAACACCGTAAAAAATAAAAATAAAAACGGTGTAAAAAAAAAGCCATTTTTTGTCACCTTACATCACAAAAAGTGTAATACCAAGCGATCAAAAAGTCATATGCACCCCAAAATAGTGCCAATCAAACCATCATCTCATCGCGCATAAATGACCCTACCTAAGATAATCGCCCAAAAACTGAAAAAACTATGGGTCTCAGAATATGGAGACACTAAAACATGTTTTTTTTTTATGTTTCAAAAATGAAATCATTGTGTAAAACTTACAGTACATAAATAAAAAAAAGTAGACATATTATGTATTGCCGCGTCTGTAATAACCTGCTCTATAAAAATATCACAAGACCCAACCCCTCAGGTGAATACTATAAAAAGAAAATGGTAAAAAAAGCCATTTTTTGTCACCTTACATCACAAAAAGTGTAATAGCAAGCGATCAAAAAGTCATATACACACTATAATAGTGCCAATCAAACCATCATCTCATCCCAAAAAAATGAGCCCCTACACAAGACAGTCGCCCAAAAAATAAATAAAACTACGGCTTTCAGAATGTGGAGACACTAACAAATCATTTTTTGGTATTGTCACGTCCGTAACAACCTGCTCTAAAAAAAAATACCACATGATCTAACCTGTCAGATGAATGTTGTAAATAACAAAAAATAAAAACTGTGCCAAAACAGCTATTTCTTGTTACCTTGCCTCACAAAAAGTGTAATATAGAGCAACCAAAAATAATATGTACCATAATATAGTACCAACAAAACTGCCACCTTATCCTGTAGTTTCTAAAATGGGGTCACTTTTATGGAGTTTCTACTCTAGGGGTGCATCAGGGGGTCTTCAAATGTGACATGGCAGCTTAAAATTATCCCAGTGAAATCTGCTTTCCAAAAACCCTATGGCGTTCCTTTCCTTCTGCGCAATACCGTGTGCCCGTACAGCAGTTTATGACCACATAGGGTTTTTTTTGTCAACTACAGAATTAGGGCCATAAATATTGAGTTTTGTTTGGCTGTTAACCCTTGCTTTGAAACTGGAAAAAATGGAAAATCTGCCAAAAAATAAGAAATTCTGAAATTTCATCTCTATTTTCCATCAATTCTTGTGGAACACTTAAAGGGTTAAAAAAGTTTGTAAAATCAGTTTTGTATACCTTGAGGGGTGTAGTTTGTAAAATGGGGTCCCTTTTTTGGAGTTTATACTCTAGGGGTGCATCAGGGGGTCTTCAAATGTGACATGGCAACTTAAAATTATCCCAGTGAAATCTGCTTTCCAAAAACCATATGGTGTATTTTTCCTTTTGCACAATGCCGTGTGCTTGTACAGCAGTTTACGACTACATATACGGTGTTTCTGTAAATTACAGAATCAGTGCCATAAATATTAAGTTTTGTTTGGCTGTTAACCCTTGCTTTGTAACTGAAGAAAATGGATTTAAATGGAAAATCTGCCAAAAAAGTGCAATTTTTAAATGTTCACTCTATTTTCCATTAATTCTTGTGGAACACCTAAAGGGTTAACAAAGTTTGTAAAATCAGTTTTTAATACCTTGAGGGGGTAGTTTCTAAAATGTGTTCATTTTTGGGTGGTTTCTATTATGTAAGCCTCACAAAGTACCGTTCGTACCGAACTTAGGATTTTTGGACCCCGGACCCAAACCCGAACATTTCAGTAAAAGTTCGGGTTCGGTGCTCGGTGATTTCTCGGCGCTTTTTAAAAGTCTGCAGAGTAGCCAATCAACAAGCTTTCAACTGTCTGACCTTAGAAGCCATCAAAGCCATGCCTACTAATGGCATGGCTGTGATTGGCCAGAGCAGCATGTGACCCAGGCTCTATATAAGCTTGAGTCACGTAGCGCTGCACATCACGCTGCTGTTACAAGTGTAGGGAGAGGATGCTGCTGGACTGGTGATTTCAGGAAGAGAATAGGACAGAATCTAACTCAGCGATCTACATAGAAATAGTTGTGTGGGCACAGGGCACAATCTTTTTACCCTGCCCTGAGCCCATTGACCAAAAAAAATAGCTTTTATCCGTCTGTTAGCTAGGTGGGCGGCGGCGGCAGTGGCAGCCATTTTATGCAAGCTCAGTGCACCAGCACTGCATCTTAGCTTTTGGGACATTTTTTTGGCAATATACAACATCTGGATTAGTCAGTGTGCAATTTAAGCTAGAAATACAGCCATCATTTTCTGGGGTTTTAAAAACAGACTTTTTTGCCAAAAAACTGTATTTTCCTGATCTGCAAGTGTTAAATTAAAGTTTAAAATATTCAGCTTTCATATTCTGTTACAAAAAAAAACACTTTTTTGGCAATTTACAACATCTGGATTAGTCAGTGTGCAATTTAAGCTAGAAAAACACCCATCATTTTCTGGGGTTTTAAAAACTCACTTTTTTGCCAAAAAACTGTATTTTCCTGATCTGCAAGTGTTAAATTCAAGTTTAATATATACAGCTTTCATATTCTGTTACTAAAAAAAAGACTTTTTTGGCAATCTACAACATCTGGATTAGTCAGTGTGCAATTTAAGCTAGAAATGCACCCATCATTTTCTGGGGTTTTAAAAACACACTTTTTTGCCAAAAAACTGTATTTTCAGGCCTTGCAGCATCAGCACGTGTGGAATTACAGTGTTATATACTGCTGTCAAATTCAGTTGTTAAACAAACACTTGTTTGGGCAAATTTTTTTTAGCTGGCAGCCTTTGATGCAGATGTCATTGTGAGATACACCCTTAATACATTTGGGTTAGAATCAGAGATTTGGAATACCGCCATTTGGTGCACCAATATTTAATTCAGGCTTACAGTGGTTCAGGCCGTGTGAGATACACCCTTTACATACAGGGGTTTGATCAGGCATTTGAAATACAGCCATTTTGTGAAAAGAATTCTTTAATTCAGGCCTACAGTGGGTGAGGCCGTGTGAGATACACCCTGTATATACAGGGCTTATATTTTTTCATTAATAAAACACCCTTTTTGGGGCAAAATACACAATATTTCAGGCCTTTCAGCATAAGCACGTTTGAAATTCCTGGGTTATATACCGCTGCCATATTGAGTTATTAAACAAACACCCGTTTGGGCAAAAAATGTTTATTTGGCAGCCTTTGCTGCATATGTCATTTTGAGATACACCCTTAATACATTTGGGTTAGATTCAGAGATTTGAAATACTGCATTTGGTGCTCCAATATTGAATTCAGGCCTACAGTGGGTCAGGCCATGTGAAATACACCCTCGACATACAGGGGTTTGATTCAGGCATTCGAAATACAGCCATTTTGGGCAAAGAAATCTTATATTAATCCATACACTGGTTCAGACCGTGTGAGATACACCCTCTACATACAGGGGTTTGATTCAGGCATTTGAAATACAGCCATTTTGGGCAAATAAATCTTTAATTCAGGCCTACACTGGTTCAGGCCGTGTGAGATACACCCTCTACGTACAGGGGTTTGATTCAGGCATTTGATATACAGCCATTTTGGGCAAATAAATCTTTAATTCAGGCCTACACTGGTTCAGGCCGTGTGAGATACACCCTCTACATACAGGGGTTTGATTCATGCATTTGAAATACTGCCATTTAGGGCAAAGAAATCTTCAATTCAGACCTACAGTGGGTCAGGCCGTGTAAGATACACCCTCTACATACTGGGGTTTGATTCATGCATTTGAAATACAGCCATTTTGGGCAAAGAACTCTTTAATTCAGGCCTACAGTGGGTCAGGCCATGTCAGATACACCCTCTACATACAGGGGTTTGATTCAGGCATTTGAAATACAGCCATTTTGGCCAAATAAATCGTTAATTCAGGCCTACACTGCTTCAGGCCGTGTGAGATACACCCTCTACATACAGGGGTTTGATTCAGGCATTTGAAATACAGCCATTTTGGGCAAAGAAATCTTTAATTGAGGCCCAGTCTGGTTCAGGCCGTGTGAGATACACCCTTTACATACTGTCGTTCTATTCTACTATTAATTAAACACCCATTTAGGGCAAGATCCTAAATTCGAGAAATATGAGGAGAGCGTCAAATAAGGGACGTGGCCCAGGTCGTGGTGCTGCTGGTGGAGCTCCTGTTGCAGGGAGAAGACGTGGTCGATCTGTGCCAGCTACACGCACAAGTGAAACCCCTTCCTCAGGTGTGAGTAGGCGACAAAACCTGCAGCGGTATTTGGTCGGGCCTAATGTGGCTCTACGAATGGTGAGGCCTGAACAAGTACAGGCGATAGTAGATTGGGTTGCTGACAGTGGATCCAGTTCCTTCACATTGTCTCCCACTCAGTCTCCTGCTGAAAGAACACAGTTGGCACCTGCAGCCGATGTCATCAGTCTTTCACCTCACCCCCTTGCAAATCAGCCAAGCAGTCTGAGCCCCCAGTCATGCAGCAGTCTCATCTGCTTTTTGATGAATCTGTTAGCAGGGTTTCCCAGGGCCATCCACCTAGCCCTGCCCCAGAAGTGGAAGAGATTAAGTGAACCGATGCCCAACCACTTATCTTTCAAGATGAGTACATGGGAGGACAATCGCAGCACGTCTCGGATGATGACAAAACATAGGTGCCAACTGCTGGGGCTTTCGAAAGTGTGCAGACCGACATGGAAGGCAGGGGTGAAGACTGGGTGGAAGATGATGTGGAGGACGATAAGGTCCTCGACCCCAAATGGAATCAAGGTCATGCGAGTGACCTATGTAGTTCGGAGGAAGAGGCGGTGGTCGCACAGAGCCACCAGCACAGCAGAAGAGGAAGCAGGGTGCAAAAGCGGAGCGGCCGTCCTCTAGACAGTATGCCTGCTACTGCCCACCGCAGCAAGGGACCGAGCACACCAAATCCAGCTCCAAGGAGTTCCCTGGCGTGGTAGTTCTTCAGACAATGTGCTGACGACAAGACACGAGTGGTTTGCGCGCTGAGTAATCAGAGCCTGAAGCGAGGCATAAACGTTCCCAACCTGAACACAACCTGCATGACCAGGCATTTAAGTGCAAAGCACGAGCTGCAGTGGAGTAGACACCTCAAAAAACAAGAAGGTTCTCTGGCTCCTCCTGCTTCATCTTCTGCTGCAGTCTCGGCCTCTTCATCCACCTCTGGAGTGACAGTGGCACCTGCTACCCCGCAAACAGCATATCTGCCAGCAACACCAACACCTGGGTCACTAAGCATCTCCACAATGTCCCACGGAAGCGTTCAGCTCTCCATCTCCCAAACGCTGGAGAGGAAGAGGAAGTACCCCCCTACCCACCCGCGATCCCTAGCCCTGAATGCCAGCATTTCTAAATTACTGGCCTTTGAAATGCTGTCATTCTGTCTGGTGGAGACGGATAGTTTTAAAGGCCTTATGGCGGTGGCTGTCCCACAGTACATCGTGTCCAGCCCCACTACTTTTCAAGGCGAGCCATCCCTTCCCTGCACAACCAAATAGGGGACAAAATCAGGTGTGCACTGCACAACGCCATATGTGGCAAGGTGCACCTGGCCACGTATACGTGGTCCAGTAAGCACGGTCAGGGACGTTATATCTCCATAACAGCACACTGAGTAAATGCAGTGGCGGCTGGGCCTGAGGCGGATAGAAGTTTGGCGTATGTGCTTCCACCACCAAGGATTGCAGGGCGCTTCAGTTTGCCTCCTGTTGCTTCCTCCTTCTACTCTGCTTCCTCATCCTCTACCAGCTACTCATCCGGTCAGCGTAACACCTTCACCACCAACTTCAGCACAGCCAGGGGTAAACGACTGCAGGCAGTTTTAAAACTTATCTGTTTGGGGGACAAACCCCACACCGCGCAGGAGCTGTGAACAACAGACCGATGAGTGGTTTGTGCCAGTCAGCCTCAAGCCCGGCCTAGTGGGGTGCGATAATGGGCAAAATCTCATAGCAGCTCTGGGACTAGCCGGTTTGACGCACATTCCTTGCCTGGCGCATGTGCTGAATTTGGTGGTGGAGAGATTCCTTAAAAATTACCCCAATATGTCAGAACTGCTGCATAAAGTGCAGACCGTCTGTACGCACTTTCGGCGTTCTCATCCTGCTGCTGCTCGCCTGTCAGCGCTGCAACGTAACTTCGACCTTCCCGCCGACCGCCTCATATGCGAAGTACCCAAAAGGTGGAACTCCACCTTGCACATGCTGGTCAGACTGTGCGAGCAGCAGCAGGCGATAGTGGAGTTTCAACTGCAGCACGCACGGGTGAGTCGCTCGGTGGAACAGCACCACTTCACCACCAATGACTGGGCCTCCATGCGAGACCTGTGTTCCTTTTTGCGCTGTTTCGAGTACTCCACCAACATGGCCAGTGCTGATAACGCCATTCTCAGCGTTACTATCCCACTTCTATGTCTCCTTGAAAAAACGCTCCTGGCGATGATGGAAGAGGATGTGGCACAGGAGGAGAAGGAGGAAGAGGGATCATTTCGTAGGGTTTCCGGCCAGTCATTCCCAAGTGGCTCTGAGGGTGGGTTCCTGCACCCACAAACCCAAGGTACACAATTGTCCAGCCATGGCACAGTTCTGGAGGATGACGAGGTGGAGGATGAGGAGGGGGAGATGGAGGAGGAGGAACCATGTTCACAGCAGGGTGGCACCCAGACCAGCTCATGGCCATCACTTTTGCGTGAGTGGGGGGATACAGAGGACACAGACGATACACCTCCCACAGAGGACAGCTTTTCGTTGCCTCTGGGCAGCCTGGCACACATGAGCGATTACATGCTGCAGTGTCTACGCAACGACCTCCGAGTTGCCCACATTCAAACTTGTGATGATTACTGGGTGGCCACGCTGCTGGATCCCCGTTACAAGGGCAAAGTACCGTACTTAATTCCCTCACTGGAGCGTGATCGTAAGATACGCGAGTACAAGCGCACGCTGGTAGACGCGCTGCTGGTGGCGGAGGCACAGTGGAAGCACAAGGCGAAGGTAGAGGAAGAGGTCACCAACGCAGCTGGGGCACCGCCAGCACCTCAGAAAGCAGGGTTAGCATGGACGAAATGTGGAAAAGCTTTGTCAGCACGCCACAACATGCTGCAGGAGGCAGCATTTCACCAACATGGTGGAGCAGTATGTGTGCACACACCTACACATACTGAATGACGTGTCTGCCCCCTTCCACTTCTGGGTCTCCAAATTGGGCACATGGCCTGAGCTTGCCCTTTAGGCCTTGGAGGTGCTGGCCTGCCCTGCAGCCAGTGTATTATCTTAACGTGTGTTTAGCACGGCAGGGGGCGTCAACACAGACAAGCGCAGCCGCCTGTCCACAGCCAATGTGGACAAGCTCACATTTATAAAAATGAACCAGGCATGGATCCCTCAGGACTTGTCCGTACCTTGTGCAGAATAGACATGTATACCGGCACTAACCAGCCATTGTTATACTGCAGCGCAATTGCTCATTCTTGTATTTTGGATATTTCACACTCTTTTAGAGATAACCCTAATTTAAAAAAATTAAATTAAAACCAAAAACCTGTGTTGGTTACCTCGTCCTCCTCCACTGCTGCTTCCACCTAAACCGCTACTTCCACCGCCTCCTCAAACTCCTACTCCATATGGAACTCCACCTCATAAATCAATTTATTTTTTTATTTGTACGTATTTTATTTTACATCATTTCACTACTTTGTCAGTTACATTTTCTAGTGAAATTCAGCAATTTTTGGGTGTATAGTACCATTGCTATACCAAGTAGACAGGTTTAAAAAAAAAAAAAGTCATTAACATTTTCGGGTGAAATTCACCAATTTTTGGGTGTATAGTATCACTGCTATACCTAGTAGGCCGGTTTAAAAAAATAAAATTGTAATTTACATTTTAGGGTGAAATTCACACATTTTGGTGTGTATAGTACCACTGCTATACCTAGTAGACCGGTAAAAAAAAAAAAAAAAATCGTCAGTTACATTTTCGGGTGAAATTAACAAATTTTTGGGTGTATAGTACCACTGCTATAACTAGTAGACAGGTTAAACAAAAAAAAGAAAAATTGTCAGTTACATTTTTTGGTGAGATTCACCAATTTTTGGGTGTAATATACCCCTCCTCTACCTAGTTGTCAGTTACATTTTCTGTTACATTCTTGGGTTGACATTATACAATTTTAGACGTGAATAAACACCTGCTATGCATATTTGACAGGGAATAAAATGTATTATTTTATTCAGTACTTAATACGCGCCACATCCTTTAATTCAATGCTTAAACTTTGAAAAGTTGTCACACTTTTAAGCTTTAATAATTTCTCCCAGATTTCAACTCTATAATTTTAAATTTGAAAAAAAAAAGAATCCTTCCTTGGATGTGGTATCTCTTTCTCACGCTACCTCTCTGGGCTGGAACCCTGATTCCCCACCACCCGTGATCACAATGGTAGGCACATAAAAAAGAACATCGAAAGTTGATCAAATTGGATCGTGAACATCACGGAGACGTGCGACAAGGTGGGGCAGTAAGTGTGCACACGCCTACACGAACTGACTGACAGGGGTCAGCCCCTGACACTTCTGGGTCTCCAAATTGGGCACATGGCCTGAGCTTGCCCTTTACCCCTTGGAGGTGCTGGCCTGCCCTGCAGCCAGTGTATTGTCTAAACGTGTGTTTAGCACGACTGGAGGGGGTTATCACAGGTTATATTTCCCAATGTTTTGGGGTGTACCCTAATTTTAAAAATAAAATTTAAAACCAAAAAGCAGTGTAGGCTACCTCCTCCTCCTCCACTGCCGCTTCCACCTAAACTGCCACATCCACCGTCTCCTCAACCTCCTACTCCATATGGACCTCGTCCTACTAGATCAAGATTATTATTTTTTATCTTTACCTATTTTATGTTATTTAACCACCTCCCGTCACACTAACGCCGAAAGGCGTCATTGCTGCGGCGCTCCCAGGTCACACTAACGCCGATTGGCGTCATCTCGCGTGAGCCGAGATTTCCTGTGAACGCGCGCACACAGGAGCGCGCGTTCACAGGATCACGTAGTGCACAAGTTCATCTACAGCCTGCCGGCCGCGATCATTGGCTGGCAGGCTGTGGATTTTTAAATCGACCAATGAAAGAGGCATGTCAGACGCTATTTTGAAAATAGCGTCGGATATAACTGCTACCTGATCCTCTGGTGGTCCCTTTTGCTTGGATCGACCACCAGAGGACACAGGCAGCTCTGTAAGTAGCACCAAATCACCACACTACACATTACACATTACCCTGTCATTTATTAACCCCTTATTTAGCACCTGATCACCCATATTAGACTCAGATTTACAATGCTGGAGATGTGGCACTCCAGCGAGTCGTGCACTCCTGATTAGCCTGTCTGCCCCATAGGCTGATTTTAATTATTTTCAGTATAAAGCTGTGGCCTGCTCTCACTACATTCATTGGAAGCTGTTTAGCACCAGGAAGGGTATAGAGTGGGCTCAGCATGCATGTTGGTACCTGCATCCCTTGTAATGGAGGCCATTTTGGCACAAAAAACGGAAAAAGGCAGAGTGGATCCAACATGCATGTGGGTCCAACACTCCCTGAATTTTATGGCGGTCATTATGGCGCATAACAGGTAGTATTTAGTGTTAGGACCCGTGTAACAGAGATCGCCTTGACGTTTGGCATACGGGCTTAGATGGTTTTGTACAAAATGCATTGACCAAGCATCTCGCTTTTTAAGCGTAGTATTAGCACCATAATTTTTGTAAGCATTGTTGTACTTTGTCTGATTTGCAGAGTGCTGCCGCATTGTCTCCTTTATTTCCTCTAGGTCTTTGCCATGGCGGCGTGCACCTGCGCACTGGGAGGTGCTGACTAACCCTCTTTTTTTGCAGATTTACAATGCTGGAGATGTGGCACTCCAGCGAGTCGTGCACTCCTGATTAGCCTGTCTGCCCCATAGGCTGATTTTAATTATTTTCAGTATAAAGCTGTGGCCTGCTCTCACTACATTCATTGGAAGCTGTTTAGCACCAGGAAGGGTATAGAGTGGGCTCAGCATGCATGTTGGTACCTGCATCCCTTGTAATGGAGGCCATTTTGGCACAAAAAACGGAAAAAGGCAGAGTGGATCCAACATGCATGTGGGTCCAACACTCCCTGAATTTTATGGTGGTCATTATGGCGCATAACAGGTAGTATTTAGTGTTAGGACCCGTGTAACAGAGATCGCCTTGACGTTTGGCATACGGGCTTAGATGGTTTTGTACAAAATGCATTGACCAAGCATCTCGCTTTTTAAGCGTAGTATTAGCACCATAATTTTTGTAAGCATTGTTGTACTTTGTCTGATTTGCAGAGTGCTGCCGCATTGTCTCCTTTATTTCCTCTAGGTCTTTGCCATGGCGGCGTGCACCTGCGCACTGGGAGGTGCTGACTAACCCTCTTTTTTTGCAGATTTACAATGCTGGAGATGTGGCACTCCAGCGAGTCGTGCACTCCTGATTAGCCTGTCTGCCCCATAGGCTGATTTTAATTATTTTCAGTATAAAGCTGTGGCCTGCTCTCACTACATTCATTGGAAGCTGTTTAGCACCAGGAAGGGTATAGAGTGGGCTCAGCATGCATGTTGGTACCTGCATCCCTTGTAATGGAGGCCATTTTGGCACAAAAAACGGAAAAAGGCAGAGTGGATCCAACATGCATGTGGGTCCAACACTCCCTGAATTTTATGGCGGTCATTATGGCGCATAACAGGTAGTATTTAGTGTTAGGACCCGTCTAACAGAGATCGCCTTGACGTTTGGCATACGGGCTTAGATGGTTTTGTACAAAATGCATTGACCAAGCATCTCGCTTTTTAAGCGTAGTATTAGCACCATAATTTTTGTAAGCATTGTTGTACTTTGTCTGATTTGCAGAGTGCTGCCGCATTGTCTCCTTTATTTCCTCTAGGTCTTTGCCATGGCGGCGTGCACCTGCGCACTGGGAGGTGCTGACTAACCCTCTTTTTTTGCAGATTTACAATGCTGGAGATGTGGCACTCCAGCGAGTCGTGCACTCCTGATTAGCCTGTCTGCCCCATAGGCTGATTTTAATTATTTTCAGTATAAAGCTGTGGCCTGCTCTCACTACATTCATTGGAAGCTGTTTAGCACCAGGAAGGGTATAGAGTGGGCTCAGCATGCATGTTGGTACCTGCATCCCTTGTAATGGAGGCCATTTTGGCACAAAAAACGGAAAAAGGCAGAGTGGATCCAACATGCATGTGGGTCCAACACTCCCTGAATTTTATGGCGGTCATTATGGCGCATAACAGGTAGTATTTAGTGTTAGGACCCGTGTAACAGAGATCGCCTTGACGTTTGGCATACGGGCTTAGATGGTTTTGTACAAAATGCATTGACCAAGCATCTCGCTTTTTAAGCGTAGTATTAGCACCATAATTTTTGTAAGCATTGTTGTACTTTGTCTGATTTGCAGAGTGCTGCCGCATTGTCTCCTTTATTTCCTCTAGGTCTTTGCCATGGCGGCGTGCACCTGCGCACTGGGAGGTGCTGACTAACCCTCTTTTTTTCCATATTAGACTCCCTGATCACCCTGATCACCCCCTTGTCCACCCCCCTGTCATTGATCACCCCCCCTGTAAGGGTCCCTCATCCCTGCCAGGTAGTTAGCTACTTGCTAGGTAGTTTAGTACCCAGCCCACCGCACCGCAGTGACTGATTAGTCGCTGATTAGCGTCATCGCTGTCGCTAATCAGCACTAGTACTATATAGTATCTGCGATGGGGACGCCTCATCCACTGAATCCAGTGGTTCAGAATATGAACCTGTAGACAGCAGTGACACTCTAACCGCTAGCAAAGATGACGAGGTAGAGGTCCCTGCTACTGTCAGGCGTACCCGATCCCATGTAAGAGTTCTGCATACCCCGCATGATGATCCTCATTTGCAGCAGAGTGGTGCAAGCGCTGATCTTGTTTATGGTGCGGCATACACCAGCAGCGCAGCACACCCTGGACCTTCTACCAGCACTGCCGTATTCCCTGGTGAAGTGGCGAGCACCAGAAGGGCAGTTCCAGCTGGTACGGTGGCACGTGCAATAACTCCCCGATTGCAGCCACCGCGTTCACAGGCCCGCAGAACCCCTAGTCTCCCAGAGGTGCTGGCAAATCCTAATTGGAAATCCCCTGATTCAGCCGCACCCGTATTGCCCCCTTTCACCGCCCAGTCTGGAGTTCGCGTGGAGACGGCTCATTTAGGATCGGCCCTTCGGTTTTTTGAGCTGTTCTTCACCGTGGATCTCTATGACCTACTTGTGGCAGAAACCAACCGCTATGCCACACAGTTTATTACCGCCAATCCGGAAAGCTACTATGCCCAGCCTTTCCGGTGGAAACCAGTCACAGTTTCCGAGTTAAAAAATTTTTGGGGCCTTATCCTCAGCATGGGTCTAACTAAAAAAAAATGTATTGCAGTCATATTGGTCTAAAGACCCAATACATTACATGCCCGTGTTCTCTGCTGCAATGTCTAGGGCACGTTTTGAGGTCATCATGTGCTTTATGCATTTCGCTGACAATAGCACCTGTCATCCAAGAGGCCACCCTGCTTATGACCGGCTCCACAAAATTCGGCCCCTCATAGACCATTTGTCATCCAGATTTGCAGATGCGTATACCCCTAATCAAAACATCTGCATAGACGAGTCCCTAGTAAATTTTACCAGGCGCCTTGGCATAAAACAGTACATCCTCAACAAGCGCGCCCGGTATGGGGTCAAACTGTATAAGCTCTGTGAAAGGGCCACAGGCTATACATATCGTTTTAGGGTCTATGAGGGAAAAAACTCAAAACTGGAGCCGGTCGGATGTCCTGACTACCTGGGGAGCAGTGGCAAGATTGTCTGGGACTTGGTGTCACCCTTAGTCCACAAGGGGTACCACTTATACGTGGACAATTTTTACTCAAGCGTTGCCCTCTTTCGCCACTTACATCTAGTCGGAATTCAATGCCTTGACACCGCGTGACCTAGTCGCCGGGGCTTCCCCCAACGGCTCGTTAGTACCCGACTTGCACGGGGGGAGAGGGCTGCCTTGTGTGATCAAGAACTGCTCGCGGTGAAGTGGAGGGACAAGAGGGACGTTTACCTTCTATCCACCATTCACGCAGACATGACTGTACAAATTGAAAGGGCAACTGGAGTCATTGTGAAACCCCTCTCTGTCCACGACTATAACCTTCACATGGGAGGGGTGGACTTCAATGACCAGATGTTGGCTCCCTATTTAGTTTCCCGACGCACCAGACGCTGGTATAAGAAGGCGTCTGTTTATTTAATTCAATTGGCGATGTATAATAGTTTTGTTCTCTACAGTAAGGCTGGGAGAACAGGATCCTTCCTAAAATTCCAGGAAGAGATCATTTCGGAAATCCTGTATCCAGGAGGGTCCGTGCCCCAAGGCCCTGATGTAGTGAGCCGGCTACATGGCAGACAATTCCCATCTGTCTATCCTGGTACCCCAACTCAACGTTCCCCAAGAAAAAGATGTCGTGTCTGTAGCAGGGGTGGAATAAGGCGTGACACCACCTTTTTTTGTCCTGACTGTCCTGACCAGCCTGCCCTATGAATAAGGGAGTGTTTCCGCAAGTTCCACACTCAGGTACACTATTAGCATAGGGATTGCGTACACAGGACAGGCACACAGGGGTCTTAGGGCCCTTTCACACAGAGCTGCCACAAACCTCTCCTTTCACCTGGGACAAAGTGCATAATGTACTTCGCCACATCTCTGGGCGATTTGCGCTTTGCACATTGTCCCATGGGGAAGGAGAGGTTTGTCCTATAAAGGTAAAAAAAAAAAAAAAAAATCACCAGTAAGCAAAAAAGTTATTGTTCTGTTTCAAAAGTTTATAAAAGTTAATGTTCTCTAAAGTTAATGTTAATAAATTAATTGCGTTGCGGCCTGTTTTTTTTTAATTTTTTTTTTTACCTTCTAGATGGACCAAGCGATCAAGCAGCTGCAGCACTGATGTGCATTTCTGAAAGAAGCATTGCGCTGCTGTCAGATTACACAAAAGTCGGTGTATGCGGCGCTGCAAGACGAGATTTCTCCTCTGCAGTAAAAGATACGTTTGCCGAGGCATATGAGCTGAGGAGGCGGCGGAGTTCATATGCTTTGGCAAACACTTTGTATATATAAAAAAATAAAAATAAATCCTGGCAATGATTTATTCATCCACATCGATTGATGTGAATGGAGAAATCTGGTTTGCCAGGGCATACGAGCTAAGTGGGTATGGATGTTGGGCGGAGCTCCTATGTCCTGGCAGACGCCTTTCCCCTCCTTTTTTTATTTTGGCAGAGATTTTTTCACCCACATTGATCGATGCGAATGAAGAAATCTGTGCCGTTCATTTTTTCTTTCAGCCCAGAGGCTGAACGAAAAAAAAATATCTCATTACCCGTATGCTCAATATAAGGAGAATAGCAGAAACTCCTAATGCTGGCCATACATGTAATGGCTGCGGAGACCCTCAAATGCCAGGGCAGTACAAACACCCCACCAATGACCCCATTTTGGAAAGAAGACACCCCAAGGTATTCGCTGAGGGGCATATTGAGTCCATGAAAGATAGAAATTTTTGTCCCAAGTTAGCGGAAAGGGAGACTTTGTGAAAAAAAACAAAAAAAAATCAATTTCCGCTAACTTGTGCCCAAAAAAAAAAATTTCTATGAACTCGCCATGCCCCTCATTGAATACCTTGGGGTGTCTTCTTTCCAAAATGGGGTCACATGTGGGGTATTTATACTGCCCTGGCATTTTAGGGGCCCTAAAGCGTGTGAAGAAGTCTGGGATCCAAATGTCTAAAAATGCCCTCCTAAAAGGAATGTGGGCCCCTTTGCGCATCTAGGCTGCAAAAAAGTGTCACACATGTGGTATCGCCGTACTCAGGAGAAGTTGGGCAATATGTTTTGGGGTGTCATTTTACATATACCCATGCTGGGTGAGATAAATATCTTGGTCAAATGGCAACTTTGTATAAAAAAATGGGAAAAGTTGTCTTTTGCCGAGATATTTCTCTCACCCAGCATGGGTATATGTAAAAAGACACCCCAAAACACATTGCCCAACTTCTTCTGAGTACGGCGATACCACATGTGTGACACTTTTTTGCAGCCAAGGTGGGCAAATGGGCCCACATTCCAAAGAGCACCTTTCGGATTTCACAGGGCATTTTTTACAGATTTTGATTTTAAACTACTTTGCACGCATTAGGGCCCCTAAAATGCCAGGGCAGTATAACTACCCCACAAGTGACCCCATTTTGAAAAGAAGACCCCCCCCAAGGTATTCCGTGAGGGGCATGGTGAGTTCCTAGAATTTTAATTTTTTTTGTCACAAGTTAGCGGAAAATTATGATTCTTTTTTTTTTTTTTTTCTTACAAAGTCTCAAAATTCCACTAACTTGTGACAAAAAATAAAAACTTCCATGAACTCACTATGACCATCATGAAATACCTTGTGGTGTCTTTTTTCCAAAATGGGGTCACTTGTGGGGTAGTTATACTGCCCTGGCATTTTAGGGGCCCAAATGCATGCAAAGTAGTTTGAAATCAAAATGTGTAAAAAATGGCCTGTGAAATCCGAAAGGTGCTCTTTGGAATGTGGGCCCCTTTGCCCACCTAGGCTGAAAAAAAGTGTCACACATGTGGTATCACCGTACTCAGGAGAAGTTGGGCAATGTGTTTTGGGGTGTCTTTTTACATATACCCATGCTGGGTGAGAGAAATAGCTCGGCAAAAGACAACTTTTCCCATTTTTTTATACAAAGTTGGCATTTGACCAAGATATTTATCTCACCCACAATGGGTATATGTAAAATGACACCCCAAAACACATTCCCCAACTTCTCCTGAGTATGGCGATACCACATGTGTGACACTTTTTTGCAGCCTAGGTGGGCAAAGGGGCCCACATTCCAAAGAGCACCTTTCGGATTTCACAGGCCATTTTTTACACATTTTGATTTCAAACTACTTCGCACGCATTTGGGCCCCTAAAATGCCAGGGCAGTATAACTACCCCACAAGTGACCCCATTTTGGAAAGAAGACACCACAAGGTATTTCATGATGGTCATAGTGAGTTCATGGAAGTTTTTATTTTTTGTCACAAGTTAGTGGAATATGAGCCTTTGTAAGGAAAAAAAATAATAAAAAAAATTCATCATTTTCCGCTAACTTTTGACAAAAAATAAAAAGTTTTATGAACTCACTATGCCCATCAGCGAATACCTTAGGGTGTCTACTTTCCGAAATGGGGTCATTTGTGGGGTTTTTATACTGTCTGGGTATTGTAGAACCTCAGGAAACATGACAGGTGCTCAGAAAGTCAGAGCTGCTTCAAAAAGCGGAAATTCCCATTTTTGTACCATAGTTTGTAAACGCTATAACTTTTACCCAAACCATTTTTTTTTCCCCAAACTTTTTTTTTTATCAAAGACATGTAAAACAATAAATTTAGAGAAAAATTTATATATAGATGTCGTTTTTTTTAAAAAAAAATTACAACTGAAAGTGAAAAATATCATTTTTTTGCAAAAAATTAGTTAAATTTGGATTAATAACAAAAAAAGTAAAAATGTCAGCAGCAATGAAATACCACCAAATAAAAGCTCTATAAGTGAGAAGAAAAGGAGGTAAAATTAATTTGGGTGGTAAGTTGCATGACCGAGCAATAAACCGCTAAATTTGTGGAGTGCCGATTTGGAAAAAAGGGCCTGGTCACTAGGGGGGTATAAACCTGTGGTCCTTAAGTGGTTAAAGTCATTTTCCTATCCACATTTGTTTGCAGAGCACTTGCCATGCTCTTAACCACATTTTGATGCCATTTGCAGCCCTCTAGCCCTTTCCATGACATTTTTACAGCCATTTTAGTTGTCAAACGTTCGGGTCCCCATTGACCTCAATGGGGTTCGGGTTTGGGGTCAAGTTCGGGTCCCGATCTCAAACTTTTTTCTCAAGTTCGGCCGAACCCGTCGAACCCAAACAATCAGGTGTCCGCTCAACTCTACTTCTAACGTCCCCAAAAAATAAAATGGCATTCACAAAATCATCCAAATATAAAGTAGACATATGGGAAATGTAAAGTAATAACTATTTTTGGAGGTATTACCATTGTGGTAAGGTGAACAGAAAAGTGTATGGTAAAGTCCTGGAAGGGGTGTATATCCCACCCAGCTTCCTCAACTGGGTGAGGTAAATAAAATCCAGAAGGTTAAAATGGTCTCAGCGATGGGTAGGTTGCTGAGACAGTTTTGTTAATTTTATGGGCTGGATTTTATTGGACTGGGAGAAAGTAGGATTGGTAGAGGGACCTCCCCAGTCCACCCCATTCCACCCCATTCCGAGACAGGTTTTCCCCTAGCCTGACAGATCCCCAGCTGAAGCCAGCTGGGATCGTCAAGGGGAAATAAAGCACAGTCCAGGCTGTCAGTCTAGGGAGAGTGATGCCTGGAGAAAGTCTGGGAAGATGACTGCGCTGCTGGCTAGAGAAGCTGAATTCTCTGTGTGACATGTGTTCAATAGGTGAGCTAGGATCTTCACTGTATTAGCCAGAGCCCAGACAGACAGGTGTTTATTTTGGTTTGGTTTATGTTTTGTGGTACTGGACCTTCCCCTTACTCAGTGAATTATAACTGGGTTTGCCTGTATTGCCGGAGTGTTATAAATAAAGCAACGTTTGGACTTTAACCCCTGTGGTCTGCAAGAGAATCTGTCATGGCCGTCCTGCCTGAGAGTGTAACCCCTTACACCATTTATTATAAAAGTGGAGAAATTGAAATTTGCAAATTTGCTAATTTTTCAAAATCTTTGGTAAATTTGGATTTTTTTTATAAATAAAAATATATTTTTTTTCTCAATTTTACCACTGTCATGAAGTACAATATGTAACGAGAAAACAATCTGAGAATGGCCTGGATAAGTAAAAGCGTTTTAAAGTTATCACCACATAAAGTGGCACATGTCAGATTTGCAAAAAATGGCCTGGTCCTTAAGTTGAAAGATGGCAGGTTCCTGAAGGGGTTAATCATGGCATAACATACCATAACATAACATGGCATAACATTAGAACCTGTTAAAAACACATTTGCATCCATTAGGATCAAACTACGTCATGTAACATCATTTTGGAGGCAGAACTATCCACCTGCAGTGAAGGTAACAGAAACCTAGACATAGGAATCTTTTGGGATATCTTGTGTCCAACTCTAGTATCCAAAATGTCTCCCTTGGCAGCAGCTTTTTTTCCCCCAGTCCCCACCCAGTAAAAAACATGGATATCCCCAGCCAGGACCCATGTCCTCTCCTCAGGACCATATCCTTTCCAATGTATTAGAGATTAACCTTTCAGGAGTCAAGGATTCCCTTTACGTTGTACTCCACCCCAACTAGAATAATTAAAGGATCAGGAGTTTTAGGTAGAGGAATAGCATAAATTTGAGCAAGGACTACGTCATGAATTCTGAATGATGACAGCAGCTGCATACAGCAGCATAATGGATTAATGACAGCCATACCAAGTCACTCAAAGTTCAGTCCTACTGACCACTTTTTATTAGCATGTTCAGATTGGATGCTCACGAGCCTGGGCCCAAACTGTGCACAGATCTTCAACGATAGTATCCACAGCTGGATTAACAGAACAGGACCCAGATACTGAGAAAAATTGGGGGTTAAAACCATAGTTACAGTAAAATGGAGACATACCACTAGAGGAGCTTACATAATTATTAATAGTGAACTCTTCTAGAGGCAAAAAGCTTCTCCATATTCTCTAAACATTTTGGCAGTCTGAAACGAAGCACCTTAAGAATTGCTCCATTACCTGGTTGACCCTTTCACACTTGCATTCTATGAAACGCCTATCATTTAATAAAAAAATCTCCCCCAGTGTGCATGCGCTGCAGAGAGGAGGTGAGTGCACAATCCATTGCTGTGGACGCGTGGCTTAGGCCGCATGTTATGGGGGGAGTTGTCTGGCAGCACATCTGAAATGGCGTGGCCATGCCCGAGCCCCAGATTGTGGTTCTGGACCCCAGACAGGTAAGTTGTTGACAGATACTTACCCAGAAGTAGCTGGATTCCTGGTATGAGACAGTTTTCCTTTTCTTTTGCAGAGGACACTAACTTGCATGTCTCTCTTCCAGAAAAGCATTATGTGGGGACACAAGTTGATTCTTTCTGAGCAAATCAATAGAGAGATCTGCATGTTAAAAACAGTCTTAACAAGTATCTCTCTCTCTCTGCCCAACACCTATTTTCTTTACCACTTCCTTTAATTTAAATCATATTGGAAGTATTTTTGTCAGTTACACAGTTCTTGAAAGAAATGGAAGAAAGCACATTAAATATAGGAACTGAAGCTCTAAAAACTTTTTGATAATTGCATTAGAGTAAAAAACAAAACTTGAAATCAATAACATTTTATTTGAGCCAAGGACACACATTTATCACTAAGCTACAACAAATTGATTTTGAAAAATTCCATGAAATATTTCTCCTTGACCTGGTGTAATATTACACAGAACATGATGTTTTTTTGTTGAAATACCCCTTCTTACTACACAAGTTTTCCTTGTTAATTGAAAATATTTTATAAAGTGGATTTACAAACAATTAAAAGTATTTGCTCCTTTTATGAGCAAGTTAGAAAAATGTATAATAGTACATGTATTTAAATTTTTATAGCATGAATACAGTTCTTGATCTCAGATACAGCATTAGCCATATAACCCTCTAATACCCTTATATGAGTCAAATGAATGTATGTTAAGGACTTTTTGATTCATTCCACTTTGCATAACTGTTTCAACTTTAGGAAAGGTAAACTGCCTATTTCAGGTCTAACCACTCTACAGTGGTTTAGTTTATCAGTAAAGCCTTTCAGTAACAATTACTTTTTTAGGAACTATTTTTTTTCTTTAGTATATTAAATTATGCTTCAGCCTAAGAACAAATGTATAGATTATTGTTTATTTTTACAAATTCTTCCTGTTGCTTTATGCAAGGCAGGTTTATTCCAACAACTTTTTTAGTTTCTTGTCAACATACCTATATTGAGAGCAATGTTTTGCAAAATAAGCCATATTTTTAAATGGCAATATAACTTATGAATACATTTCTATTAACTCTTTCAGGGGAATGGAAAAAATACCACTGATTTCATATTTTGCTCCTTTCACTGTTCAGCATAACTCACACATTACTTGTATTCTATGGGTCATATGATTATTTTTAGAGATGAGCGAATCGAAGTTGACGAAGTGGAATTCGATCCCAATTTCAGGAAAAACTTAATTCGCACCGAATCCAAATTTCCTCACGCTTCGTGGTAACGAATCACATTTTTTCGTAAAATGGCTGTGAGAGAACATGGAGCAAGGAGCTCTAGGAAGGCGGGATCACCCATAATGCCATGCATGCAGCCAATCAGCAGACAGCCAGCCCTGTGATGTCACAGTCCTATAAATAGCCTCAGCCATCTTGGATTCTGCCATTTTCCAGTGCACTTAGTGCAGGGAGAGACGTCAGCAGGCGCTAGGGACAGTGCTAGGAAATACTTCATTGTGCTAAATAAATTATTTACAAGTGCAAGGAAAAAGGTTACAGCCTGGGTAATAGGAACAATCCTATTACACCTCGCTGCTCTGACTGGGGACCCAAATTGCCATTATACAGCTCTGTAATTCCAGCAAACCGTTCTTGTTATTGGGGTGTAACAGCCATTAACAGGGTTTATTACAAGGAAATATTTATATGTCTTATTTGCCCTTGTGCAGTGTATTTATATGTTCTAAAGTATTTTTTGGCTTGTATTAGAGGGAAAAAAAGGGTATTTTAGCTGTTGCATGGTGAAGTGCTAAAATTACAGCACTTTTTGTCGTGTATTAGTGGCAAAAGAAAAATAAATTTGCCGTTCAGTGATGCAGTTATATGTTCTAAAGCCTTTTGTGGCGTGTACTAGTGGCAAAACTGAAATATATTTGCCGTTCAGCGGTGCAGTTACAGTCAGGTCCATAAATATTGGGACATCGACACAATTTTAACATTTTTGGCTCTATACACCACCACAATGGATTTGAAATGGAACGAACAAGATGTGCTTTAACTGCAGACTGTCAGCTTTAATTTGAGGGTATTTACATCAAAATCTGGTGAACGGTGTAGGAATTACAACAGTTTGCATATGTGCCTCCCACAAATTAAAGCACACCTTGTTTGTTTCATTTCAAATCCCTTGTGGTGGTGTATAGAGCCAAAAATGTTAGAATTGGGTCAAGGTTCAGCAGTGCAGTTTTATTTTCTAAAGCCTTTTGTGGCGTGTATAAGTGGAAAAAGAAAAATATATTTGCCGTTCAGCGGTCCAGTTATATGCTCTAAAGCCTTTTGTGGCGTGTATTAGTGGCAAAAGAAAAATATATTTGCCGATTAGTGGTGCAGTTATTTATTCTAATGCCTTTTGTGGCATGTATTAGTAGGAAAAGTAAAATAAATTTGCTGTTCAGCGGTGCAGTTATATGTTCTAAAGCCCGTTTGTCGTGCATTAGTGGCAAAAGTAAAATATATTTGCCGTTCGGCGGTGCAGTTATATGTTACCAAATCACGTAGACCACATACGGTACAGACCAAAAGTTTGGACACACCTTCTCATTCAAAGAGTTTTCTTTATTTTCATGACGATGAAGGCATCAAAACTATGAATTAACACATGTGGAATTATATACATAACAAACAAGTTTGAAACAACGGAAAATATGTCATATTCTAGGTTCTTCAAAGTAGCCACCTTTTGCTTTGATTACTGCTTTGCACACTCTTGGCATTCTCTTGATGAGCCTCAAGAGGTAGTCCCCTGAAATGGTCTTCCAACAGTCTTGAAGGAGTTCCCATAGATGCTTAGCACTTGTTGGCCCTTTTGCCTTCACTCTGTGGTCCAGCTCACCCCAAACCATCTCGATTGGGTTCAGGTCCGGTGACTGTGGAGGCCAGGTCATCTGGCGCAGCACCCCATCACTCTCCTTCATGGTCAAATAGCCCTTACTTTCAAAGTGTTCCCATTTTTTCGGCTGACTGACTGACCTTCATTTCTTAAAGTAATGATGGCCACTCATTTTTCTTTACTTAGCTGCTTTTTTCTTGCCCTAATGCAAATTCTAACAGTCTATTCAGTAGGACTATCAGCTGTGTATCCACCTGACTTCTCCTCAACGCAACTGATGGTCCCAACCTCATTTATAAGGCAAGAAATCCCACTTACTAAACCTGACAGGGCACACCTGTGAAGTGAAAACCATTTCAGGGGACTACCTTTTGAAGCTCATCAAGAGAATGCCAAGAGTGTGCAAAGCAGTAATCAAAGCAAAAGGTGGCTACTTTGAAGAACCTAGAATATGACATATTTTCAGTTGTTTCACACTTGTTTGTTATGTATATAATTCCACATGTGTTAATTCATAGTTTTGATGCCTTCATAATCATGAAAATAAAGAAAACTCTTTGAATGAGAAGGTGTGTCCAAACTTTTGGTCTGTACTGTATGTAATATAACAAAACTAGGGATGAGCGAACCCGAACTGTATAGTTCGGGTTAGTACCGAATTTTGGGGTGTCCGTGACACGGACCCGAACCCGAACATTTTCGTAAAAGTCTGGGTTCGGGTTCGGTGTTCGGCGCTTTCTTGGCGCTTTTTGAAAGGCTGCAAAGCAGCCAATCAACAAGCGTCATGCTACTTGCCCCAAGAGGCCATCACAGCCTTGCCTACTATTGGCATGGCTGTCATTGGCCAGTGCAGCATGTGACCCAGCCTCTATATAAGTTTGGGTCACGTAGCGCTGCACGTCACTCTGCTGATTCAAGCATAGTGAGAGGTTGCTTCTGCGACGTTAGGGCGAGATTAGGCAGATTAACGCCTCCAAAAGACTTAATTCAGTGATCGATCTCCAGCTGTGGATCATTGAAGTGCTGATATTGAATTGCTCACTTTTTTTAGGCTGCCCAGAGCGTTTTTATATCACTTTTTTCTGGGGTGATCGGCGGCCATTTTGTGGCTTGTGGTGCGCCAGCACAAGCTACCACCAAGTGCATTTAACCATCAATAGTGTGGTTATTTTTTGCTATATCCTACATCAGGTGCAGGCTGAGCCTGTGTCACCCAAGCGCATTTAACCATCAACAGTGTGGTTATTTTTTGGCCATATACTACATCAGGTGCAGGCTGAGCCTGTGTCACCCAAGTACATTTAACCATCAACAGTTTGGTTATTTTTTGGCCATATACTACATCAGGTGCAGGCTGAGCCTATGTCACCCAAGTGCATTTAACCATCAACAGTGTGGTTATTTTTTGGCCATATACTACATCAGGTGCAGGCTGAGCCTGTGTCACCCAAGTGCATTTAACCATCAATAGTGTGGTTATTTTTTAGCCATATACTACATCAGAGGCAAGTTGAGCCTGTCACCCAGCGCCTAAAAAATAGCCCTGACATTTATATTCCTCCAAATCAGTACTGTTTTAGCTGGTCAAATTATTTGTAGTGACCGGAAAAGCACAGTTTTTGTTCTGGGTTGAAAAACTATTCCCAAATTTGCGATTCTCAAAATTTGTAGTTTCTGCTATATCAGGCCTACTTTAAATCTATCCCAAAAAGGGTATATTAGATTCAAGGTGCTGATAGTGTCATTCTGAAAAACTTAACACACACGCTACAGTGCAGATTCAAGTCTAATTCTGTGATTAAAGGTATACCTGTCACACAGCGCCTAAAAAATAGCCCTGACATTTATATTCCTCCAAATCAATACTGTTTTAGCTGGTCAAATTATTTGTAGTGACCGTAAAAGCACAGTTTTTGTTCTGGGTTGAAAAACTATTCCCAAATTTGCCATTCTCAAAATTAGTAGTTTCTGCTATATCAGGCCTACTTTAAATCTATCCCAAAAAGGGTATATTAGATTCAAGGTGCTGATAGTGTCATTCTGAAAAACTTAACACACACGCTAGAGTGCAGATACAAGTCTAATTCTGTGATTAAAGGTATACCTGTCACACAGCGCCTAAAAAATAGCCCTGACATTTATATTCCTCCAAATCAGTACTGTTTTAGCTGGTCAAGTTATTTGTAGTGACCGTAAAAGCACAGTTTTTGTTCTGGGTTGAAAAACTATTTCCAAATTTGCCATTTTCTAAATTAGTAGTTTTTTGCTATATCAGGCCTACTTTAAATCTATCCCAAAAAGGGTATATTAGATTCAAGGTGCTGATAGTGTCATTCTATAAAACTTAACACACACGCTACAGTGCAGATACAAGTCTAATTCTGTGATTAAAGGTATACCTGTCACACAGCGCCTGAAAAATAGCCCTGACATTTATATTCCTCCAAATCAGTACTGTTTTAGCTGGTCAAGTAATTTGTAGTGACCGTAAAAGCACAGTTTTTGTTCTGGGTTGAAAAACTATTCCCAAATTTGCCATTTTCTAAATTAGTAGTTTCTGCTATATCAGGCCTACTTTAAATCTATCCCAAAAAGGGTATATTAGATTCAAGGTGCTGATAGTGTCATTCTGAAAAACTTAACACACACGCTAGAGTGCAGATACAAGTCTAATTCTGTGATTAAAGGTATACCTGTCACACAGCGCCTAAAAAATAGCCCTGACATTTATATTCCTCCAAATCAGTACTGTTTTAGCTGGTCAAGTTATTTGTAGTGACCGTAAAAGCACAGTTTTTGTTCTGGGTTGAAAAACTATTCCCAAATTTGCCATTTTCTAAATTAGTAGTTTCTGCTATATCAGGCCTACTTTAAATCTATCCCAAAAAGGGTATATTAGATTCAAGGTGCTGATAGTGTCATTCTGAAAAACTTAACACACACGCTACAGTGCAGATACAAGTCTAATTCTGTGATTAAAGGTATACCTGTCACACAGCGCCTAAAAAATAGCCCTGACATTTATATTCCTCCAAATCAGTACTGTTTTAGCTGGTCAAATTATTTGTAGTGACCGGAAAAGCACAGTTTTTGTTCTGGGTTGAAAAACTATTCCCAAATTTGCGATTCTCAAAATTTGTAGTTTCTGCTATATCAGGCCTACTTTAAATCTATCCCAAAAAGGGTATATTAGATTCAAGGTGCTGATAGTGTCATTCTGAAAAACTTAACACACACGCTACAGTGCAGATACAAGTCTAATTCTGTGATTAAAGGTATACCTGTCACACAGCGCCTAAAAAATAGCCCTGACATTTATATTCCTCCAAATCAATACTGTTTTAGCTGGTCAAATTATTTGTAGTGACCGTAAAAGCACAGTTTTTGTTCTGGGTTGAAAAACTATTCCCAAATTTGCCATTCTCAAAATTAGTAGTTTCTGCTATATCAGGCCTACTTTAAATCTATCCCAAAAAGGGTATATTAGATTCAAGGTGCTGATAGTGTCATTCTGAAAAACTTAACACACACGCTACAGTGCAGATTCAAGTCTAATTCTGTGATTAAAGGTATACATGTCACACAGCGCCTAAAAAATAGCCCTGACATTTATATTCCTCCAAATCAGTACTGTTTTTGCTGATCAAATTATTTGTAGTGACCGTAAAAGCACAGTTTTTGTTCTGGGTTGAAAAACTATTCCCAAATTTGCCATTCTCAAAATTAGTAGTTTCTGCTATATCAGGCCTACTTTAAATCTATCCCAAAAAGGGTATATTAGATTCAAGGTGCTGATAGTGTCATTCTGAAAAACTTAACACACACGCTAGAGTGCAGATACAAGTCTAATTCTGTGATTAAAGGTATACCTGTCACACAGCGCCTAAAAAATAGCCCTGACATTTATATTCCTCCAAATCAGTACTGTTTTAGCTGGTCAAATTATTTGTAGTGACCGTAAAAGCACAGTTTTTGTTCTGGGTTGAAAAACTATTCCCAAATTTGCCATTTTCAATATTGTGGTGAACGGGAACAATGAGGAAAACATCTAGTAAGGGACGCGGATGCCGACGTGGACATGGTCGTGGTGGTGTTAGTGGACCCTCTGGTGCTGGGAGAGGACGTGGCCGTTCTGCCACAGCCACACGTCCTAGTGTACCAACTACCTCAGGTCCCAGTAGCCGCCAGAATTTACAAGGATATTTGGTGGGGCCCAATGCCGTTCTAAGGATAGTAAGGCCTGAGCAGGTACAGGCATTAGTCAATTGGGTGGCCGACAGTGCATCCAGCACGTTCACATTATCTCCACCCAGTCTTCTGCAGAAAGCGCACAGATGGCGCATGAAAACCAAGCCCATCAGTCTGTCACATCACACTCATGCATATCAGGGAAACTGTCTGAGCCTCAAGTTATGCAGCAGTCTCTTATGCTGTTTGAAGACTTTGCTGCCAGGGTTTCCCAAGGGCATCCACCTAGCCCTTCCCCAGGGGTGGAAGAGATAGAATGCACTAACGCACAACCACTTATGTTTCCTGATGATGAGGACATGGGAATACCACCTCAGCACGTCTCTGATGATGACGAAACACAGGTGCCAACTGCTGCGTCTTTCTGCAGTGTGCAGACTGAACAGGAGGTCAGGGATCAAGACTGGGTGGAAAACGATGCAGGGGACGATGAGGTCCTAGACCCCACATGGAATGAATGTCGTGCCACTGACTTTCAGAGTTCGGAGGAAGAGGCAGTGGTGAGACCGAGCCAACAGCGTAGCAAAAGAGGGAGCAGTGGGCAAAATCAAAATACCCGCCGCCAAGAGACTCCGCCTGCTACTGACCGCCGCCATCTGGGACCGAGCACCCCAAAGGCAGCTTCAAGGAGTTCCCTGGCATGGCACTTCTTCAAACAATGTGCTGACGACAAGACCCGAGTGGTTTGCACGCTGTGCCATCAGAGCCTGAAGCGAGGCATTAACGTTCTGAACCTTAGCACAACCTGCATGACCAGGCACCTGCATGCAAAGCATGAACTGCAGTGGAGTAAACACCTTAAAAACAAGGAAGTCACTCAGGCTCCCCCTGCTACCTCTTCTGCTGCTGCCGCCTCGGCCTCTTCTGCTGCTGCAGCCTCGGCCTCTTCCTCCGCCTCTGGAGGAACGTTGGCACCTGCCGCCCAGCAAACATGGGATGTACCACCAACACCACCACCTGCGTCACCAAGCATCTCAACCATGTCACACGGCAGCGTTCAGCTCTTCATCTCACAAACATTTGAGAGAAAGCGTAAATTCCCACCTAGCCACCCTCGATACCTGGCCCTGAATGCCAGCATTTCTAAACTACTGGCCTATGAAATGCTGTCATTTAGGCTGGTGGACACAGACAGCTTCAAACAGCTCATGTCGCTTGCTGTCCCACAGTATGTTGTTCCCAGCCGCCACTACTTCTCCAAGAGAGCCGTGCCTTCCCTGCACAACCAAGTGTCCGATAAAATCAAGTGTGCACTGCGCAACGCCATCTGTGGCAAGGTCCACCTAACCACAGATACATGGACCAGTAAGCACGGCCAGGGACGCTATATCTCCCTAACTGCACACTGGGTAAATGTAGTGGCGGCTGGGCCCCAGGCGGAGAGCTGTTTGGCGCACGTCCTTCCGCCGCCAAAGATCGCAGGGCAACATTCTTTGCCTCCTGTCTCCTCCTCCTCCTACTCAGCTTCCTCCTCCTCTTCTTCCACCTGCTCATCCAGTCAGCCACACACCTTCACCACCAACTTCAGCACAGCCCGGGGTAAACGTCAGCAGGCCGTTCTGAACTCATATGTTTGGGGGACAGGCCCCACACCGCACAGGAGTTGTGGCGGGGTATAGAACAACAGACCGACGAGTGGTTGCTGCCGGTGAGCCTCAAGCCCGGCCTGGTGGTGTGCGATAATGGGCGAAATCTCGTTGCAGCTCTGGGACTAGCCGGTTTGACGCACATCCCTTGCCTGGCGCATGTGCTGAATTTGGTGGTGCAGAAGTTCATTCGCAACTACCCCGACATGTCAGAGCTGCTGCATAAAGTGCGGGCCGTCTGTTCGCGCTTCCGGCGTTCACACCCTGCCGCTGCTCGCCTGTCTGCGCTGCAGCCTAACTTCGGCCTTCCCGGTCACCGCCTCATATGCGACGTGCCCACCAGGTGGAACTCCACCTTGCACATGCTAGACAGACTGTGCGAGCAGCAGCAGGCCATAGTGGAGTTTCAGCTGCAGCACGCACGGGTGAGTCGCACTGCGGAACAGCACCACTTCACCACAAATGACTGGGCCTCCATGCGAGACCTGTGTGCCCTGTTGCGCTGTTTCGAGTACTCCACCAACATGGCCAGTGGCGATGACGCCGTTATCAGCGTTACAATACCACTTCTATGTCTCCTTGAGAAAACACTTAGGGCGATGATGGAAGAGGAGGTGGCCCAGGAGGAAGAGGAGGAAGAGGAGTCATTTTTAGCACTTTCAGGCCAGTCTCTTCGAAGTGACTCAGAGGGAGGTTTTTTGCAACAGCAGAGGCCAGGTACAAATGCGGCCAGACAGGGCCCACTACTGGAGGACGAGGAGGACGAGGATGAGGAGGAGGTGGAGGAGGATGAGGATGAAGCATGTTCACAGCGGGGTGGCACCCAAAGCAGCTCGGGCCCAGCACTGGTGCTTGGCTGGGGGGAAACACAGGACGATGACGATACGCCTCCCACAGAGGACAGCTTGTCCTTACCTCTGGGCAGCCTGGAACACATGAGCGACTACATGCTGCAGTGCCTGCGCAACGACAGCAGAGTTGCCCACATTTTAACGTGTGCGGACTACTGGGTTGCCACCCTGCTGGATCCCCGGTACAAAGACAATGTGCCCACCTTACTTCCTACACTGGAGCGTGATAGGAAGATGCGCGAGTACAAGCGCACGTTGGTAGACGCGCTACTGAGAGCATTCCCAAATGTCACAGGGGAACCAGTGGAAGCCCAAGGCGAAGGCAGAGGAGGAGCAAGAGGTCGCCAACGCAGCTGTGTCACGGCCAGCTCCTCTAAAGGCAGGGTTAGCATGGCTGAGATGTGGAAAAGTTTTGTCACCACGCCACAGCTAACTGCACCACCACCTGATACGGAACGTGTTAGCAGGAGGCAACATTTCACTAACATGGTGGAAAAGTACCTGTGCACACCCCTCCACGTACTGACTGATGGTTCGGCCCCATTCAACTTCTGGGTCTCCAAATTGTCCACGTGGCCAGAGCTAGCCTTTTATGCCTTGGAGGTGCTGGCCTGCCCGGCGGCCAGCGTTTTGTCTGAACGTGTATTCAGCACGGCAGGGGGTGTCATTACAGACAAACGCAGCCGCCTGTCTACAGCCAATGTGGACAAGCTGACGTTCATAAAAATGAACCAGGCATGGATCCCACAGGACCTGTCCATCCCTTGTGCAGATTAGACATTAACTACCTCCCCTTAACCATATATTATTGTACTCCAGGGCACTTCCTCATTCAATCCTATTTTTATTTTCATTTTACCATTATATTGCGGG
Source organism: Bufo bufo (assembly GCF_905171765.1). Lineage (NCBI taxonomy): Eukaryota > Metazoa > Chordata > Amphibia > Anura > Bufonidae > Bufo > Bufo bufo. Next base: position 189,237,293 of record NC_053393.1, on the reverse strand, counting down.
GCAACCCAAAGTTGAATGAACCTCTCCTCTGTCTGGGTGCCGGGGCCTAAATATGTGATGGTGGCCTGTTCCAGTGGTGGGTGACGTGAAGCCTGATTCTCTGCTATAACATGAAGACTGATTCTGTGCTGACATGAAGCCAGATTCTCTGTTACGGGACCTCTCTCCTCTGCCTGGCTGCCTGGGCCTAAATATGTGACAGTGGCCTGTTCCAGTGGTGGGTGACGTGAAGCCTGATTCTCTGCTATGACATGAAGACTGATTCTGTGCTGACATGAAGCCAGATTCTCTGTTATGGGACCTCTCTCCTCTGTCTGGGTGCCAGGGCCTAAATCCGCGACAGTGGCCTCTTCCAGTGGTGGGTGACGTGACGCCTGATTCTCTGCTATGACATGAAGACTGATTCTGTGCTGACATGAAGCCAGATTCTCTGTTACGGGACCTCTCTCCTCTGTCTGGGTGCCGGGGCCTAAATATGTGACAGTTGTCTGTTCCAGTGGTGGGTGACGTGAAGCCTGATTCTCTGCTATGACATGAAGACTGATTCTGTGCTGACATGAAGCCAGATTCTCTGTTACAGGACCTCTCTGTCTGGGTGCCGGGGCCTAAATATGTGACAGTGGCCTGTTCCAGTGGTGGGTGACGTGAAGCCTGATTCTCTGCTATGACATGAAGACTGATTCTGTGCTGACATGAAGCCAGATTCTCTGTTACGGGACCTCTCTCCTCTGTCTGGGTGGCAGGGCCTAAATGTGTGACAGTGGCCTGTTCCAGTGGTGGGTGACGTGAAGCCTGATTCTCTGCTATGACATGAAGACTGATTCTGTGCTGACATGAAGCCAGATTCTCTGTTATGGGACCTCTTTCCTCTGTCTGGGTGCCAGGGCCTAAATCCGCGACAGTGGCCTCTTCCAGTGGTGGGTGACGTGACGCCTGATTCTCTGCTATGACATGAAGACTGATTCTGTGCTGACATGAAGCCAGATTCTCTGTTACGGGACCTCTCTCCTCTGTCTGGGTGCCGGGGCCTAAATATGTGACAGTTGTCTGTTCCAGTGGTGGGTGACGTGAAGCCTGATTCTCTGCTATAACATGAAGACTGATTCTGTGCTGACATGAAGCCAGATTCTCTGTTACGGGACCTCTCTCCTCTGCCTGGCTGCCTGGGCCTAAATATGTGACAGTGGCCTGTTCCAGTGGTGGGTGACGTGAAGCCTGATTCTCTGCTATGACATGAAGACTGATTCTGTGCTGACATGAAGCCAGATTCTCTGTTATGGGACCTCTCTCCTCTGTCTGGGTGCCAGGGCCTAAATCCGCGACAGTGGCCTCTTCCAGTGGTGGGTGACGTGACGCCTGATTCTCTGCTATGACATGAAGACTGATTCTGTGCTGACATGAAGCCAGATTCTCTGTTACGGGACCTCTCTCCTCTGTCTGGGTGCCGGGGCCTAAATATGTGACAGTTGTCTGTTCCAGTGGTGGGTGACGTGAAGCCTGATTCTCTGCTATGACATGAAGACTGATTCTGTGCTGACATGAAGCCAGATTCTCTGTTACAGGACCTCTCTGTCTGGGTGCCGGGGCCTAAATATGTGACAGTGGCCTGTTCCAGTGGTGGGTGACGTGAAGCCTGATTCTCTGCTATGACATGAAGACTGATTCTGTGCTGACATGAAGCCAGATTCTCTGTTACGGGACCTCTCTCCTCTGTCTGGGTGGCAGGGCCTAAATGTGTGACAGTGGCCTGTTCCAGTGGTGGGTGACGTGAAGCCTGATTCTCTGCTATGACATGAAGACTGATTCTGTGCTGACATGAAGCCAGATTCTCTGTTACGGGACCTCTCTCCTCTGTCTGGGTGCCGGGGCCTAAGTATTTGACAGTGGCCTCTTCCAGTGGTGGGTGACGTGAAGCCTGATTCTCTGCTATGACATGAAGACTGATTCTGTGCTGACATGAAGCCAGATTCTCTGTTACGGGACCTCTCTCCTCTGTCTGGGTGCCGGGGCCTAAATATGTGACAGTGGCCTGTTCCAGTGGTGGGTGACGTGAAGCCTGATTCTCTGCTATGACATGAAGACTGATTCTGTGCTGACATGAAGCCAGATTCTCTGTTACGGGACCTCTCTCCTCTGTCTGGGTGCCGGGGCCTAAATATGTGACAGTGGCCTGTTCCAGTGGTGGGTGACGTGATGCCTGATTCTCTGTGATGACATGAAGACTGATTCTGTGCTGACATGAAGCCAGATTCTCTGTTAAGGGACCTCTCTCCTCTGTCTGGGTGCCAGGGCCTAAATGTGTGACAGTAGCCTGTTCCAGTGGTGGGTGACGTAAAGCCTGATTCTCTGCTATGACATGAAGACTGATTCTGTGCTGACATGAAGCCAGATTCTCTGTTACGGGACCTCTCTCCTCTGTCTGGGTGCCGGGGCCTAAATATGTGACAGTGGCCTGTTCCAGTTGTGGGTGACGTGAAGCCTGATTCTCTGCTATGACATGAAGACTGATTCTGTGCTGACATGAAGCCAGATTCTCTGCTATGGCATGAAGAGACTGATTCTCTGCTGACATGAAGCCAGATTCTCTGCTATGGCATGAAGAGACTGATTCTCTGCTGACGTGAAGCCCGATACTCTGCTATGGGACCTCTGTCCAATTGATATTGGTTAATTTTTTTATTTTTTTTATTCATTTCCCTATCCACATTTGTTTGCAGGGGATTTACCTACATGTTGCTGCCTTTTGCAGCCCTCTAGCTCTTTCCTGGGCTGTTTTACAGCCTTTTTAGTGCCGAAAAGTTCGGGTCCCCATTGACTTCAATGGGGTTCGGGTTCGGGACGAAGTTCGGGTCGGGTTCGGATCCCGAACCCGAACATTTCCGGGAAGTTCGGCCGAACTTCTCGAACCCGAACATCCAGGTGTTTGCTCAACTCTACCCATAACACCCAAAACCTTCCTCCTTAATATATACGAAGACCATCTAAAATCTAACATACAAACAAAATTATGTACTCATTTACTAGCTGCTGCTAAACTTCTAATAGCAGTACATTGGAAATCTGAGTTATCTCCCCCTATCCCCCAATGGATCACTAGATGTGATCACATCTACCGAATAGAGCAAATTGCTAGTTGGGAAAATGGATTCCACCCTAAGTTCCTACTCATTTGGAATCCATGGTGAATCTTTAGGAACTTTGGGGACACGTGAGCTGATTAGACACTAACTGAATACAGGGTATGTCTCTATAACCTCCTACCCACATCACATACAACAAAACAGAAAGACCTCTTAATTACTCCTCTCACAAGGAAAACTTTAGTAGCACTAGTGGATTTCTCAAATGACTTAAGTTTACATATGGTTATTAACCCCTATGTCCCCCCCCCCAATATTACCCCCTCCCACCCTCTCAAACCCTCCATTATCAATCGTCTTTACATATTCTTTAAGCTATGTCTAATCCCAAAATTGATGAGTACTAAGCTATCTTGCTCATAATTATGTATCCACCTTTGTAAAATGGGTACAAAACTTTGGTTTCTTGTGAAATGTATTCCTCAGTTTTTTGTGTACCTTAATAAAAAATTATAAAAACAAAAACAAATTGTGGGCCTGGTGATCAGTTTAAGGCATTTTAAGCAGCATCAGCAGCAGCATGGTGCTAAAAATGAGTGGCAAGGTGACAGGGTGTGAAGATGGCAGCATGAGGAGGCCACATAGTGGCACAATGAGTCTGGATACGACTAAGACTAAGGCCACAGCTTGCTTAGAAAGATGCAGATGGAAACAATCTGTGGAGCTGTATCACGGTCACCTGCAGATTAATGCAGCCATCAAAATCAAGTTTGTTTTGTCGGTTCCACCTCAGCTCACCGGCAGGCCCTCACCTAAAATCTTTTACTGGGTCAGCTCACCTGCAGGCCCGCAACTCAAATCTTTTACAGGGTCAGCTCGCATGCAGGCCCTCGCATAGAACGTTTTAGAGGGTCAGCTCAGCTGCAGGCCATCTTATAAAATGTTTTACAGGGTCAGCTCACCCGCAGGCACTAGCATATAATGTTTTACAGGATCATCTCACCAGCAGGCCCGAACCTAAAATGTTTTACAGGGTCAGCTCACCTGCAGGCCTTGCTTTGATGTAGTAGCCGTAGCCGTTTGTCAGGCTCCCTCTCTGAAATCGAACAATGATTCCCCGTTACCGGTGGTCACCATGTAAGGCGCATAAAAGTACATCGAAAGTTAATAGGGAAGATATCCAAATGGATTGTGGACGTCACGGGGATGTACGATCAGGCAGAAGTTATCTAGAGTCAACAAAGCGGTAGCAGGGCCTCTTCTTTATAAAGTTTCCTCATCCAAAATACTGCAGTGACATTCCCTGTAATTTTTTTAGTACTCATTCCAATAACAGGGCATCTTAAGAGTCCTGTGTTATTTATCGTCACTACCTCCCCTAGTTGGGAGTGGGTAATTGCTGCTCGCCTGCTGCCTTCCTTGGATGTTTCTGCTTTAATAACTTGATCCACCCTCTCCACCCAATCAGATTTTAGCCATTGACCTCCCTTGAATGTGGGTTCCTTTTCTCAAGCTCCCTCTCTGGCATCAAACCCTGATTCCCCGTTACCCGTGATCACCATGGTAGGCGCAGAGAAGAACATCGAAAGCTGATACGGCAGACATCCAAATGGATCATTGCCGTCATGGGGACGTGCAATCACCCAGAGGTTATTTAGAGTCACCAATGCGGCAGCAGGCCCTCGCCTCTAAGGTTTTAGATCGTCAGATCAGCAGGCCCTTGCTCCAAATGTTTTTGAGGGTCACCAGCAGGCCATCAATCATAATTTTTAAAGGGTGTGTATGATGCCCTCCTTTATGTGTAGCAAAGGGTGTTTTGGAGGGCCGGTTGCTTGCAATTTTTGGCAGCCCTTTCACTTAGTGCATAGGCTTTATGAGTGTAGGAGTCCCACTACCTGAACAATTGTACCACAATGTGAATGAGACCCTCCTTTATGTGATATACAGGCTGTTTTGGAGTGCCTCTTGCTTGTCATTTTTTGCAGAACTTACACTTTATATACAATTGAATATACAGCAAAGAATGTTTCCTAATAATTTTTCCTGTAAAATAGATTTTTTTGGGGGGCTTTGTGCGTATCTTTGTCAGTCTGTAAAAGTGGCATACAACTTGGATAAAATGGTTCCCAGCAGCGACCTGGGAGTCCAAGATGCATCCAGACATCGTCCCCATGGTGTTCCCGATCCATTTTGGTGTCGTTTCTGTCACTTTCTGACCTTTTCCAATGGACCAGGCACCCTCCCCTCTTCAGAGCAGGGGGTGAGTGGTTGTCTCCCATTGACTTCCATCACATGAATATAGCAATAGGCCGAACACCCGAATAATTTGGTGCTCGATCATCACTAGTCAACACAAACTTACTGCTGACACCCTCTCCACTCTGTCGGGGGGCTCTACTTGTATAAGTATTTAATAGAACAGTTTCTGTAGACATCTATGTGGAATCAACTGATGACTTTCTAAAAGGAGTGCACTTCTTCTTGGCGCTAACATCGACCTGTAAAGCTGAGTTCATACTTGAGTAATTTGATCAGTTTTGTCACTATGACTGCCCAAATAAGTTAAGTGTGCATTGATTCTATGAGTGATGCCTGTCATCTGAATGTCATACTGACTCACATTATTATTTCACTACCACAGCAGACTCACTATGCATTTATGCCACTGTTTTTCGAATTATTTTTTTTATATTTTTTCCCATAGCTTGCATGTCACATACAATGAAAGAAAAAAAAGTTTTTGTGGTGCCTCATCCCAAGAGCCATAACTTTCTATTTTTCCATTGATCTATACATATGTGGGCTTGCTTTCATTTCAGGACGATATTTAGTTTGTATTGATACCATTTGAAGTACACAAGAATTATTGACATTTCAGTTCTTGAATAGAGAGAAATGAGAATAAGCAACTATGCAATTGTTTTTGTGTGTTTTCGAAGTCATTCACAGTGCAGCTCAAATTGCATGCTTATTATTATATTTTTTTTTACTGTATACATTTATTTATTAACACTTAATACTTAATACATTACACTAATTTGCTTCTTAACATTTATTTAGTAAAATGATATTTCCAAAAGGAGACATCAGAAGTAGTGTTGAGGGAACTTGCGATTTGCATTTCGACGTTCGGGTTAGGGTACTTTCACACTTGCGTTGTTTGATTCCGGCAGGCAGTTCAGTTGCCTGAACTGCCTGCCTGATCAGGCAGACTGTATGCAAACGCATGTCATTTTTCTGACAGGATCCTGATCAGTCTGAAAAATGCCTGATCAGTCAGAAAAATGCATTGCAATACCGGATCCGTTTTTCCGGTGTCATCAGGCAAAACGGATCCGGTATTTATTTTTTTCTCATTTTTAAAGGTCCGGCATTCCGGTATTTTGAATGCCGGAGCCGGCACTAATACATTCCTATGGAAAAAAATGCCGGATCCGGCATTCAGGCAAGTCTTCAGTTTTTTTTGCCGGAGATAAAACCGTAGCATGCTACGGTTTTCTCTTTTGCCTGATCAGTCAAAATGACTGAACTGAAGACATCCTGATGCATCCTGAACGGATTACTCTCCATTCTGAATGCATGGGGATATGCCTGATCAGTTCTTTTCCGGTATAGAGCCCCTGTGACGGAACTCTATGACAGAAAAGAAAAACGCTATTGTGAAAGTAGCCTTATCTAAGAATTCCATAAAGGATTCCGTTACCACAGACCATAACGGATGATTCTATGACGGCATGCACCACAGAAGCATTTTATTACACTTTTTTTGATTTGTTTTATTTTCCATGTCCCTATTTATATAAAATAATACTAAAATCATGCAGTTTATACACTAGGCCTAAAATATGCTAAGATTTCCTGTTCTTTGGAAGCAGCCACTAGAGATGAGCAAAGCTATGGAAAATATGATTTGGCTGCTTTGCCGAATTTCACAGAAAGATTTGCTTCATAATGAATTACTTCGTCATGAAGCACATATTTTTGAAGTAGCTGGCGCAATTATGGGCAATGGAGATCGCGCCACTCCCCATCACTGAAGCCCTCAGATGCCGCGTTCATCAAGATGGTCACGGTGGCCTCTTCATGTGCAATTGGATGAGGTGAGTATCCATATGTTTTGTTTATTCTGCCATTTCAGGGAAAATTGATTTGTTACCATGAAGCGCAAGGAAATTCGTATTAAATGGATACTTTGATTCTCTCAATACTAGCGTTCATATGTAGGTGGTAATGGCCACTTGTAGCCGATCTGGATCTACTGAGGTCTGTAAGCATAAAAAGTTGACCTTCATTATCTTAGATCTTTTTTAAACCTATGTAAGGCCAGTTTCACAGTAGCACTAAAATCTTCCACAGACTGTTCTGGCAGAGGAACAGCTTGCTGAATTTCAATGATAATTATCGGTGTGGCGAAACCAACCTCGCCACTGGGTTTTGGAGGGACCTGGCTACTAGCCTCTTGCCCCAGGATTATGGCCCATACTATCTTTGAAGGAGAAGACAGACCGGCCGCACAGCTTAAATCTGTGGAACTGTTTTGGGCAGGAAAGCCATGGTTGCGGCCGGCCAAATGTGACTTCCATGGAATTCGGGAACCCCTGGTCGGATCTGGGTGATTTTTGGATATGTTGTTCACCCAGATCAGAGCCATCCATGGATGTATACATTATGGGGATATGTGGGGTTTTGGGGTGTTTTCTGTGTTTTGGGGAAAAATGTGTGTTTTCTGTCTGTGAGTGATTAAGTTAGCCCATTATGTTTGGTAATTGTATTTTGTTGATTGCGTCTCAGACAATGCCAGTGTGTTAGTTAATTGCGTCTCAGACAATGCTCATTGTATTTTGTTGATTGCGTTACAGACAGAGGGAAGGGGATTTTGTGTACAATTGCTGGGAAGGTTTGAATACTGTAAATGCATGTGATTGGCTGTTTTTACAAAACCCTGTGGGTGGTAACCTTGTTGGAAGATGTGTATAAATCAATGCTTGTGTGTTCAAATAAAGAGAGTTCCTGCTTTTCCCCTTTATGAAGTCTTGGCTCATGTTTGGGGGATGGGATAACTACACTCTTGAAGATTGCTATATTATAATACTCCCCTGAGTATAAGCTCTTGTAAGAGCTTGTTCCTGGTTCCTGTCTCTGCATTTAGGAGAGGTTCACCCACTGGAGCCTTGTCGTAGGTCCAGGGTGGGTAGGAGACGGCGAGACCTCCACCAAGCTTCGGCGGTTCGTGGGGTCTGCAGCGCTGACGGTGTAAAGTGGAGTGCTTGGAGTCCTCTGGAAGCACTAGGAGCATCTATCAACGGAGGTACCCGGTCGGGGTGCTAGGCGTTCCGTTACAATCGGCATAGCTGATACTGCCATTCCTTGCCGGAACAAGGACTCGGCCTGTTTCCAGCATTATTGTAACTAGAGATGAGCAAATAAAAAAAAAATTTCGGCAAAAATTTATTTCATCCGAATATATTTGCAGTGAATTACGTTAAAATACGTCTATAAGAGCCTTTATAGTGGTGTAGAACACTGTCCTTTGTAGTAACACGCATAGGGAGTCTGCTTTGGTAGTGAAATAATACTGTGAATCCGTATGACATGCAGATGACAGGTGTCGCTCTTAAAATCACTGCACACTTTACTTATTAGGGCAGTCACAGGGCGAAAACTGACCAAATAACTCAAATATGAGCTTTACAGGTTGTTGTTTGCGCCAGTAAGAAGCGCACTCCTTTTACAGCGTCGCCATCTGATTCCACTTAGATGTCTACAGAACCTGTCCTATTAAACGCATATACAAGTACAGCCCCCCGGACAGAGTGGAGAGGGTGTCAGCAGTAAGTTTCTGTTGACGTCACTGATTAATTTGGCCTTCCGCTGATCCGTCAGAATAATAACCCACAAAAAACTGATCCTGTCTGTGGAGCATCTGCCTTCATTCGGTCAGCATTTGCTCAGTAATCCATCAGTATTGCTAATGCCAAAAAAAAAAACAGGAGTGGATGACAGGTGAATAGAATATTTGCATGTCTTCTGTGTTTTCTACCCACTCCTGTTTTTGGCTACCACATCATAAGCCAATTCTGATGGAAACATACAGGTCTTATAGCTGCTACACAGACAGGATCCGTTGTGTGTCTCATTTTTCCTTCCTTCTGACACATAAGAAGAAAGGTCAAACAAATCATGATGTCAGCCAGGCTGAAAGGCAAAATAGTGGCCCAGTCATGAAGTGGGGAGGGTGGAAACAGCATGAGAAGTCCACAGAGTGGACATATTACATAGTGGTGAGGTGGAAACAGCATGAGGAGACCATAGAGTGGCCCAATGACTGAGTCTGGAGGTGGTGGCAGCATCAGGAGGCCACAGAGTAGCACGACGACGAGAGATTGTGGATGTGGCAGGAGCATGAGGAGGCCACAGAGTGGCAGGAAGACATAGTGTGGAGGTGTCAGCATCATGAGGAGGACAGAGTAGCATGACGATGAGAGATTGTCATTGTGCCACTCGGTGGCCTCCTCATACTGCTGACACCTCCACAATCTCTCGTCATGCTACTCTGGCCTCCTCATGCTGCTGACACCTCCACACTTTGTCTTCATGCCACTTTGTGGCCTCCTCCTGCTGCTGCCACCTCCACAAAATTTTGTCATTGAGCCACTCTGTGGCCTCCTGATGCTGCCGCAACCTTCAGACTCTGTCATTGTGCCACTCGGTGGCCTCCTCATACTGCCAACACCTCCACAGAGTCTGGAGTTGGCAGCAGTATGAGGAGGTTACCGAGTGGCACAATGACAGAGTATGGAGTCGGCAGCAGCATGAGGAGACCACAGTGTGGCCCAATGACAGAGTCTGAAAGTTGCAGTAGCATCAGGAGGCCACGGAGTGGCACACTAACCGAGTCTGGAGTTGGCAGCAGTATGAGGAAGCCACCAAGTGGCACAATGACTGAGTCTGGAGTTGGAAGCAGAATGAGGAGGCCAAGGAGTGGCACAATGACACAGTCTGGAGTTGGCGATAGCATAAGGAGACGACAGAGTGGCCCAATGACAGAGTGTGGAGGTGGTGGCAGCAGCAATATCAGGAGGAGGCCACAGAGTGGCATAATGACCGAATCTGGAGGTTGTGACAGCAGCAGAATCAGGAGGATACCACAGAGTGGCAAGTTGACATAGTGTGGAGATGGCAGTAGCAGTAGCAGCATCAGGATACCACAGAGTGGCAAGGTGACATAGTATGGAGATGGTAGTAGCAGCATCAGGATGATACCACAGAGTGGCAAGGTGACCAAGTGTGGAGATGGCAGTAGCAGCAGCAGCAGAATAACACAGAGTGGCAAGGTGACATAGTGTGGAGATGGCAGTAGCAGCAGCAGCATCAGGATACCACATATGGTGACGCTGCATATGTTGACGCAGGGCTGTGATGCCAACATTGGCACCTTGGCCACGTTTTACTTTCTGCCCACATATTCTACATATGGCTATGTTAACCTCCTCTGGCGGCTTAACAAAAAACTGCCACACTGCCAAGTAGGTAATTTTTCCCCCAACAATCCGCACTGACTGATTGCTGCCGCCACTGCATCCGTGAACCCTTGCACTACTACTTCTCAGGCAGGTAGGCTGCTGCGAAGCAGGCAGGGCCGGCGCCACCGTGCGGTTTAAAAAAAAAGCGGCTGCCGCACTGCCCAGAGAGAGGGACTGACAGGAGGGAAGAGCCTCTAATGTAGCGTGGCTGAGCTCTGTTCGGTCCGAGGTACAGGAGCATTTGTTTTCTGTACCCGGCTGGACTGACAGGAAGTGCTCACTTAGTGTGCACTTCCTTTCAGTCCGGACAGGTACAGGAAACAAATGCTCCTGTACCGCAGACCGAACAGAGCTCGGCCACACTACATTAGAGGTGGGGGGGGGGGGGAATGGAATGAGAGTGACAAGGGAGTGGGAGGGGAGGAAATGATGAGAGTGACAAGGGAGTGGGGGGGAATGAGAGTGACAAGGGAGTGGGGGGGAATGAGAGTGACAAAGGAGGGGGGATGAGAGTGACAAGGGCGGGGGGAATGAGAGTGACAAGGGCGGGGGGAATGAGAGTGACAAGGGAGGGGGGAATGAGAGTGACAAGGGAGGGGGGAATGAGAGTGACAAGGGAGGGGGGAATGAGAGTGACAAGGGAGGGGGGGAAATCATGAGAGTGACAAGGGAGTGGGGGGAAGAATGAGAGTGACAAGGGGGGGGATGAGAGTGACAAAGGAGGAGGGGAATGAGAGTGACAAGGGGGGGAATGAGAGTGACAAGGGAGGGGGGAATGAGAGTGACAAGGGAGGGGGGAGTAAATGAGAGTGACAAGGGGGGGAGTAAATGAGAGTGACAAGGGAGGGGGGGAGTAAATGAGAGTGACAAGGGAGGGGGGGAGTAAATGAGAGTGACAAGGGTGGGGGGGAATGAGATTGACAAGGCAGGGGGGAATGAGAGTGACAAGGGAGGGAGGGGGAATGAGAGTGACAAGGGAGGGAGGGGGAATGAGAGTGACAAGGGAGGGAGGAGAGTAAATGAGAGTGACAAGGGAGAGGGGGAGTAAATGAGAGTGACAAGGGAGGGGGGGGAAGAGTGACAAGGGAGGGGAGGGAAGAGAGTGACAAGGGAGGGGGGAAATGAGAGTGACAAGGGAGGGGGGGAGAGAGTGACAAGGGACGGAGGGGGGGAGAAGAGAGTGACAAGGGAGTCCCCAGAGCCAGACTGCAGCCAGAGACCACATCATCTTATTGTCCTGGTGGTAAGTAGACAATGCAATATGTTTATTATGTAATTGTTTAGTTATTAATACTACATTGGAAACTAATTTACCTCACATTAAGGCTCCATTCACACGTCCGTAACGTGTTTTGCGGATACACGGAGCCGCGGATCCACAAAACACGGAAAGCAGCAATGTGCTTTCCGCATTTTGCGGACCGCACATTGCCAGCACTAATAGTATATGCCTGTTCTTGTCCGCAATTGCGGATAAGAATAGGACATGTTCTATTTTTTTGCGGAACGGAAGCGCGGATCCGCAATTCCGTGTCCGGGCAGCACATTATGCTGCCCCATAGGAATGAATGGGTCCGCAATTCCGTTCCGCAAAATGCAGAACGAAATTGCGGACGTGTGAATGGAGCCTAAAAGGACACTATAGTCCCAGAACCACTACAGTTTAATGTAGTACCACTGGTGTCTATAGCCTCTTCCTGCAGAGAAAAGACACTGTGCAGTACTGGTGGTAAAAGAGCACTATAGTGCCAGGAAAACAAACTCATTTTACTGGCACTATATAGTTGTTAGGAGTGGGGCACCCTCGTGTCCCCCTCCCACTGGGCTGAAGGGGTTAAAACCCCTTCAGCCACTTACCTTTCTCTAGTGCTGGCACTGGGAACTCTTCTCCCCTATTCTCCTCTCAACTGCGAATGCGCATGCGCACGCATTCAAAACTATGTTCCGCGTCTTCCCACTGTAATTTTCACAGTGAGAATCGCGGAAGCACCTCTAGCGGCTGTCAGGGAGGCAGCTACAAGAAGCTGGATTAACCCTAAGGGAAACCTAGCAGTTATTTTAATTTAAATGCTGAGAAAGGGGTGGAACATGATATGGGCAGATCATCTGATAAGGGGGGGGGCGGCGGCAATTTTTATCTTGCCTAGGGCGGCAAAAATCCTTGCACCGGCCCTGGAAGCAGGTGGTCTACCCCGGGCACGTTTGGATCCCAACCTCCCACTGCTGCCACCCTGCTGACTCCCAGTCATGCTTTCAACACATATAACCACCGACGTGAACTGAGAATATATTTTTCTTTTTGTATTGAAATAGGCCACTAAATGCTTTCAAGACATATAACCGCCGACATGAACTGAGAATATATTTTTCTTTTTGTACTGAAATATGCCACTAAATGCTTTCAAGACATATAACCGCTGACGTAAACTAAGAATATATTTTTCCTTTTGTACTGAAATATAAAGTAACACATATAACCGCCTCACTTACTGATTGCTACCACCGCTGCTTCCGTGAACCCCTGCACCACTACTTCCCCGGTAGGTAGGCAACTGGTTCTACCCTGGGCAAGTTTGACTCTAAACGCTTTAGCAACAAATAACTGCTACAGTGAAGTGCGTATATATTTTTTTCTTTCTGCACTGAAATTGGCCACTTAAGTCTTTCACCACAAATAAATGCAACAGTGAAGTGCGTATATTTTTTTCCTTTTTACACTGAAATAGGACACTGAACGCTTGTACCAAATATAACTCCAGAAGTGAAATGCGTATATATTTTTCTTTTTCCATAGATATAAGCCACTAAAGGCTTTTCAACATAGCACTTGCACCCCAATAAAAAGAACAAATTGCTGAAATTACAGAGCTGTATAATGGCTATTTGGATCCCCAAATAATGTTTCTCTGCACTTGTAAATCGCTTTTTTTTTTTTCACAATGAGGTTTTTCTAGCACTGTCCCTAGCGACTTCAGACATCTCTCCTTGCACTAAGATGCTGTGAAATGATGACTCAATATCCCTTCCCTGCACTTGCAAATCGCTTTTCTGGCACTGTCCCTAGCGCCTTGTGACGTCTCTCCCTGCACTAAGATGCTGTGAAATTATTCCTCCCTATCGTTTCCCTGCACTTATAAATTATTTTTTATGTTTATTTTTTTTTCACAATTAGGTTTTTCCTACTGCTGTCCCTAGTGCCTTCTCACGTCTGTCCCTGCACTCAGAATGCTGGAAAATGTCTGACTCTAAGATGGCCGCCATATTTATAGGGCTGTGACATCACAGGGCTGGCTGGCTGGCTTACGATTGTCTGCATGCATGTCATTATGGATCAGACCGCCTTCCCAGAGTTACTTGCCCCATGTCCTCACACATGTAGCCACCATTTTAGGCAAAATTGCGATTTGTTACCATGAAGCGCAAGGAAATTTGCATTCGTTGCGAATCAAATTTTTCCTGAAATTCGGATCGAACTCCACTTCGTCTGATTTGATTCGCTCATCTCTAATTGCCACGATTCGACCGGACCAAAAAATGCTGTTAGCAGCTGTATTCGTCTAGTCGAATCCCGGCCCCATTATAGTCAATGGTGCTGACAGTGTTCGACCCTTTCAGGCTATGCCAAATACGATGAACTCCAGCTGGAATAGCTGGAATAGCCTGCCAGAAGATTTTAGCACCAGTGTGAAACTAGCCTAACTTTTGTATTGGTATTTGTCATTTGTAGAGTATGTGCTGAACAATACAGTGAAAATCATATTCATAACTCCCCTTGTTATAGCCTGTGCTTAGAAAAGTGGCTCTACAAAGTATTGGATGTTATTTCCAAAATTAATTATGATTCATAGGAACTGTGCTAAAGTGATTGTTTTCCTGAATAGTTATTTTTCTACCAGTTTATATAATTAAAATTTGTCTAGAGGAATTAATCATTCTATGAATATAAAATATCTTAGAAAGTAAAAGTTATTTTTTCACACAGCACTATTTAGCTCATAATAATCTGAAATTAGTATTTAATCATATTTACTAAGTTATAAATCATCACACCTCACATTAGGGTGGGTTCACACTAGCATTAGGGATTCCGTTATGGCTTTTCATTATAACATGGTTATAACGAAATCCATAAGACTGAAGGACAGATCCGTTCTTCTGCCCATAGACTTGTATTATGACAGAATGCAAAACTGAAGCCTTTAAAAGGCATTTTGTTTGCTCTCCGTCCTAATAGAAGTCTATGGGAATCAAAATGGATTCGTCTGGTTCCCGTTATGCAAGACGGAAAACAAAGTCCTGTCGACAGGACTTTGTTTTTCGTCTTGCATAACGGGGCCCAGACGGATCCGTTATGCTTTCCCTTAGACTTCTATTAGGACGGAAAGCAAACGGAATGCCTTTTAAAGGCTTCCGTTTTGCATTCTGTCTGGGCATTCCGTTATTTTCCGTTATAACCATGTTATAACGGAAAGCCATAATGGAATCCCTAACGCTAGTGTGAACCCACCCTAATGTGAGGTGTGATGATTTATTACTTCTCAAGTAGATAACACTAAGGCCCCTTTCACACGGGCGAGTATTCCGCGCGGATGCGATGCGTGAGGTGAACGCATTGCACCCGCACTGAATACCGACCCATTCATTTCTATATGGCTGTTCACATGAGCGGTTATTTTCAAGCATCACTTATGCGTTGCGTGAAAATTGCAGCATGTTCTACATTCTGCGTTTTTCACGCAACGCAGGCCCCATAGAAGTGAATGGGGTTGCGTGAAAATCGCAAGTATCCGCAAGCAAGTGCGGATGCGGTGCGATTGTCACGCACGGTTGCTAGGAGACGATCGGGATGGAGACCCGATCATTATTATTTTCCCTTATAACATGGTTATAAGGGAAAATAATAGCATTCTGAATACAGAATGCAAAGTAAAATAGCACTGGAGGGGTTAAAAAAAAATAAAAAATAATTTAACTCACCTTAATCCACTTGCTCGCGTAGCCTGTCATCTCCTTGTGTCTCCTTTGTTGAAGGACCTGTGGTGAGCATTAATTATAGTTCAAGGACCTGTGATGACGTCACTCCGGTCATCACATGGTACGTCACATGATCTTTTACCACGGTGATGTACCATGTGATTGGAGCATGTGATCTGACGTCACCAAAGGTCATTTAGCCGATAGTTCATCTTTTGAGAAGTAAAGTAGAGACCCGGAGCTACGCGAACAAGAGGAGAAGGTGAGTTAATTTTTTTATTTTTTTTTTAACCCTCAATTGATCACCTACTATGCATTCTGTATTCAGAATGCTATTATTTTCCCATATAACCATGTTATAAGGGAAAATAATAAAATCTACACAACACCTAACCCAAGCCCGAACTTCTGTGAAGAAGTTCGGGTTTGGGTACCAAACATGCGTGATTTTTCTCACGCGAGTGCAAAATGCATTACAATGTTTTGCACTCGCGCGGAAAAATCACGGGTGTTCCCGCAACGCATTTGCGTTTAGTTGTTCAGTTTTTTCCGCGCGGGTGCAATGCGTTTTGATGCGTTTTTCACGTGTGTGATAAAAAAAACTTAATGTTTACAAACAACATCTCTTAGCAACCATCAGTGAAAAACGCAACGCACGCGCACTTGCTTGCGTGAAAAACGCAGAATATAGAACATGGTGCGATTTTCACGCAACGCAGAACTGATGCGTGAAAAACAACGCTCATGTACAAAGCACCATAGAAATGAATTGGTCAGGATTCAGTGCGGGTGCTATGCGTTCACGTCACGCATTGCACCCGCGTGGAAAACTCGCTCGTGTGAAAGGGACCTAAAAGACCAGTATCCCATGCTGTGAGAACGTTCTTTATAATAATTTAGTTAAAATAATACAAAAATATTGTTAGATCTATCTATGTTGGTGTACCTACAGTATGTATGTACAGTACAGACCAAAAGTTTGGACACACCTTCTCATTCAAAGAGTTTTCTTTATTTTCATGACTATGAAGGCATCAAAACTATGAATTAACACATGTGGAATTATATACATAACAAACAAGTGTGAAACAACTGAAAATATGTCATATTCTAGGTTCTTCAAAGTAGCCACCTTTTGCTTTGATTACTGCTTTGCACACTCTTGGCATTCTCTTGATGAGCTTCAAGAGGTAGTCCCCTGAAATGGTCTTCCAACAGTCTTGAAGGAGTTCCCAGAGATGCTTAGCACTTGTTGGCCCTTTTGCCTTCACTCTGCGGTCCAGCTCACCCCAAACCATCTCGATTTGGTTCAGGTCCGGTGACTGTGGAGGCCAGGTCATCTGGCGCAGCACCCCATCACTCTCCTTCATGGTCAAATAGCCCTTACTTTCAAAGTTTTCCCAATTTTTCGGCTGACTGACTGACCTTCATTTCTTAAAGTAATGATGGCCACTCGTTTTTCTTTACTTAGCTGCTTTTTTCTTGCCATCATACAAATTCTAAGAGTCTATTCAGTAGGACTATCAGCTGTGTATCCACCTGACTTCTCTTCAACGCAACTGATGGTCCCAACCCCATTTATAAGGCAAGAAATCCCACTTATTAAACCTGACAGGGCACACCTGTGAAGTGAAAACCATTTCAGGGGACTACCTCTTGAAGCTCATCAAGAGAATGCCAAGAGTGTGCAAACCAGTAATCAAAGCAAAAGGTGGCTACTTTGAAGAACCTAGAATATGACATATTTTCAGTTGTTTCACACTTGTTTGTTATGTATATAATTCCACATGTGTTAATTCATAGTTTTGATGCCTTCAGTGTGAATCTACAATTTTTATAGTCATGAAAATAAAGAAAACTCTTTGAATGAGAAGGTGTGTCCAAACTTTTGGTCTGTACTGTATGTATAATATATTAGAGCCACATAATGTTCAGTGCAAACGCACATACTGTATGTGACCAAACCAGCAATTTGTGATTAACAACTAAACAGTGCAGTGTTTACATCTATCATTTTTAAGAATCCGTATTAACCATGTCATATCTATCTACTGTTAAATTGTCAGCATATTACAGGCAATATTTAAAATGTTGACAATATCTAAATTATTATTTCATTTGTATAATGTTTTTTGATTATTAAGCTTTAAATAAGATCCTTCACCACATTTCACAATAAAAACTCCATACATAATAGATCTTAGACGTGACGAGGCTAATGTGCTTACCATGAAAATCTGTCATAATGCCTGTATAATCAATTTTAAATATTATCCTGTCTGATATCAAAATCAGATTATGTGTTTTTAGAGACTAAAAGAGCTTGTGAGTAGGGATGAGCGAACCCGAACTGTATTCGTACCGAATTTTGGGGTGTCCGTGACACGGACCCGAACCCGAACATTTTCGTAAAAGTCCGGGTTCGGGTTCGGTGTTCGGCGCTTTCTTGGCGCTTTTTGAAAGGCTGCAAAGCAGCCAATCAACAAGCGTCATACTACTTGGCCCAAGAGGCCATCACAGCCATGCCTACTATTGGCATGGCTGTGATTGGCCAGTGCACCATGTGACCCAGCCTCTATTTAAGCTGGAGTCACGTAGCGCCGCACGTCACTCTGCTATGATCAGTATAGGGAGAGGTTGCAGCTGCGACTTTAGGGCGAGATTAGGCAGATTAACTCCTCCAAAAGACTTCATTCTGTGATCGATCTGCAGCTGTGGATCATTGAAGTGCTATTATTGACTTGCTCACTTTTTTGAGGCTGCCCAGTGCGTTTTTAGATCACTTTTTTTCTGGGGTGATCGGCGGCCATTTTGTGACTTGTGGTGCGCCAGCACGAGCTATCACCAAGTGTATTTAACCATCGATAGTGTGGTTATTTTGTGCTATATCCTACATCAGCTGCAGGCTGAGCCTGTGTCACCGAAGTGCATTTAACCATCAACAGTCTGGTTATTTTTTGGCCATATACTACATCAGCTGCAGGCTGAGCCTGTTTCACCCAAGTGCATTTAACCATCAACAGTCTGATTATTTTTTGGCCATATACTACATCAGCTGCAGGCTGAGCCTGTGTCACCGAAGTGCATTTAACCATCAACAGTGTGGTTATTTTTTGGCCATATATTACATCAGGGGCAAGTTGAGCCTGTCACCCAGCGCCTAAAAAATAGACCTGACATTTCTATTCAACCAAATCTGCACAGTTTTAGCTGGTCAAGTTATTTGTAGTGACTGTCAAAGCAGACTTTTTGTTCTGGGTTAAAAAAGCATTCCCAAATTTGCCATTCTGAAAATAACTAGTTTGTGGTATTTCAGGCCTACTTTAAATCTATCCCAAAAAGAAAATCTTACATTGAAGTTATTGATAGTATCATTCAGAAAAACCTAAGATACACGCTAGCGTGCTGATAGAAGTGTCATTCTGTGATTAAACCTATAACTGTCACACAGCGCAAAAAAAAACAGGTCTCACATCTTTATTCAACCAAATCTGCACAGTTTTAGCTGGTCAAGTTATTTGTAGTGACCGTCAAAGCAGACTTTTTGTTCTGGGTTGAAAAAGCATTCCCAAATTTGCCATTCTGAAAATAACTAGTTTGTGGTATTTCAGGCCTACTTGAAATCTATCCCAAAAAGAAAATCTGACATTGAAGTTATTGATAGTATCATTCAGAAAAACCTAAGACACACGCTAGCGTGCTGATAGAAGTGTCATTCTGTGGTTAAACCTATAACTGTCACACAGCGCAAAAAAAAACAGGTCTCACATCTCTATTCAACCAAATATGCACAGTTTTAGCTGGTCAAGTTATTTGTAGTGACCGTCAAAGCAGACTTTTGTTCTGGGTTGAAAAAGCATTCCCAAATTTGCCATTCTGAAAATAACTAGTTTGTGGTATTTCAGGCCTACTTGAAATCTATCCCAAAAAGAAAATCTTACATTGAAGTTATTGATAGTATCATTCAGAAAAACCTAAGACACACGCTAGCGTGCTGATAGAAGTGTCATTCTGTGATTAAACCTATAACTGTCACACAGCGCAAAAAAAAACAGGTCTCACATCTCTATTCAACCAAATCTGCACAGTTTTAGCTGGTCAAGTTATTTGTAGTGACCGTCAAAGCAGACTTTTTGTTCTGGGTTGAAAAAGCATTCCCAAATTTGCCATTCTGAAAATAACTAGTTTGTGGTATTTCAGGCCTACTTGAAATCTATCCCAAAAAGAAAATCTTACATTGAAGTTATTGATAGTATCATTCAGAAAAACCTAAGACACACGCTAGCGTGCTGATAGAAGTGTCATTCTGTGATTAAACCTATAACTGTCACACAGCGCAAAAAAAAACAGGTCTCACATCTCTATTCAACCAAATCTGCACAGTTTTAGCTGGTCAAGTTATTTGTAGTGACCGTCAAAGCAGACTTTTTGTTCTGGGTTGAAAAAGCATTCCCAAATTTGCCATTCTGAAAATAACTAGTTTGTGGTATTTCAGGCCTACTTGAAATCTATCCCAAAAAGAAAATCTTACATTGAAGTTATTGATAGTATCATTCAGAAAAACCTAAGACACACGCTAGCGTGCTGATAGAAGTGTCATTCTGTGATTAAACCTATAACTGTCACACAGCGCAAAAAAAACCAGGTCTCACATCTCTATTCAACCAAATCTGCACAGTTTTAGCTGGTCAAGTTATTTGTAGTGACCGTCAAAGCAGACTTTTTGTTCTGGGTTGAAAAAGCATTCCCAAATTTGCCATTCTGAAAATAACTAGTTTGTGGTATTTCAGGCCTACTTGAAATCTATCCCAAAAAGAAAATCTTACATTGAAGTTATTGATAGTATCATTCAGAAAAACCTAAGACACACGCTAGCGTGCTGATAGAAGTGTCATTCTGTGATTCAACCTATAACTGTCACACAGTGCAAAAAAAAACCAGGTCTCACATCTCTATTCAACCAAATCTGCACAGTTTTAGCTGGTCAAGTTATTTGTAGTGACCGTAAAAGCAGACTTTTTGTTCTGGGTTGAAAAAGCATATCCAAATTTGCCATTCTCAAAATTGTGGTGAACGGGAACAATGAGGAAAACATCTAATAAGGGACGCGGACGCGGACGTGGACATGGTCGTGATGGTGTTAGTGGACCCTCTGGTGCTGGGAGAGGACGTGGCCGTTCTGCCACAGCCACACATCCTAGTGAACCAACTACCTCAGGTCCCAGTAGCCAGTAGAATTTACGGCGATATTTGGTGGGGCCCAATGCCGTTCTAAGGATGGTAAGGCCTGAGCAGGTACAGGCATTAGTCAATTGGGTGGCCAACAGTGGATCCAGCACGTTCGCTTTATCTCCCACCCAGTCTTCTGCAGAAAGCGCACAGATGGCGCATGAAAACCAAGCCCATCGGTCTGTTACATCACCCCTATGCATATCAGGGAAACTGTCTGAGCCTCAAGTTATGCAGCAGTCTCTTATGCTGTTTGAAGACTCTGCTGCTAGGGTTTCCCAAGGGCATCCACCTAGCCCTTCCCCAGGGGTGGAAGAGATAGAATGCACTAACGCACAACCACTTATTTTTCCTGATGATGAGGACATGGGAATACCACCTCAGCACGTCTCTGATGATGACGAAACACAGGTGCCAACTGCTGCGTCTTTCTGCAGTGTGCAGACTGAACAGGAGGTCAGGGATCAAGACTGGGTGGAAGACGATGCAGGGGACGATGAGGTCCTAGACCCCACATGGAATGAAGGTCGTGCCACTGACTTTCACAGTTCGGAGGAAGAGGCAGTGGTGAGACCGAGCCAACAGCGTAGCAAAAGAGGGAGCAGTGGGAAAAATCAGAACACCCGCCGCCAAGAGACTCCGCCTGCTACTGACCGCCGCCATCTGGGACCGAGCACCCCAAAGGCAGCTTCAAGGAGTTCCCTGGCATGGCACTTCTTCAAACAATGTGCTGGCGACAAGACCCGAGTGGTTTGCACGCTGTGCCATCAGAGCCTGAAGCGAGGCATTAACGTTCTGAACCTTAGCACAACCTGCATGACCAGGCACCTGCATGCAAACTACTGGCCTGTGAAATGCTGTCATTTAGGCTGGTGGACACACACAGCTTCAAACAGCTCATGTCACTTGCTGTCCCACAGTATGTTGTTCCCAGCCGCCACTACTTCTCTAAGAGAGCCGTGCCTTCCCTGCACAAACAAGTGTCCGATAAAATCAAGTGTGCACTGCGCAACGCCATCTGTGGCAAGGTCCACCTAACCACAGATACGTGGACCAGTAAGCACGGCCAGGGACGCTATATCTCCCTAACTGCACACTGGGTAAATGTAGTGGCGGCTGGGCCCCAGGCGGAGAGCCGTTTGGCGCACGTCCTTCCGCCGCCAAGGATCGCAGGGCAACATTCTTTGCCTCCTGTCTCCTCCTCCTCCTACTCAGCTTCCTCCTCCTCTTCTTCCACCTGCTCATCCAGTCAGCCACACACCTTCACCACCAACTTCAGCACAGCACGGGGTAAACATCAGCAGGCCATTCTGAAACTCATATGTTTGGGGGACAGGCCCCACACCGCACAGGAGTTGTGGCGGGGTATAGAACAACAGACCGACGAGTGGTTGCTGCCGGTGAGCCTCAAGCCCGGCCTGGTGGTGTGCGATAATGGGTGAAATCTCGTTGCAGCTCTGGGACTAGCCGGTTTGACGCACATCCCTTCCCTGGCGCATGTGCTGAATTTGGTGGTGCAGAAGTTCATTCGCAACTACCCCGACATGTCAGAGCTGCTGCATAAAGTGCGGGCCGTCTGTTCGCGCTTCCGGCGTTCACACCCTGCCGCTGCTCGCCTGTCTGTGCTACAGCGTAACTTCGGCCTTCCCGCTCACCGCCTCATATGCGACGTGCCCACCAGGTGGAACTCCACCTTGCATATGCTGGACAGACTGTGCGAGCAGCAGCAGGCCATAGTGGAGTTTCAGCTGCAGCACGCACGGGTCAGTCGCACTGCGGATCAGACCCACTTCACCACCAATGACTGGGCCTCCATGCGAGACCTGTGTGCCCTGTTGCGCTGTTTCGAGTACTCCACCAACATGTCCAGTGGCGATGACGCCGTTATCAGCGTTACAATACCACTTCTATGTCTCCTTGAGAAAACACTTAGGGCGATGATGGAAGAGGAGGTGGCCCAGGAGGAAGAGGAGGAAGAGGGGTCATTTTTAGCACTTTCAGGCCAGTCTCTTCAAAGTGACTCAGAGGGAGGTTTTTTGCAACACCAGAGGCCAGGTACAAATGTGGCCAGACAGGGCCCACTACTGGAGGACGAGGAGGACGAGGAGGAGGTGGAGGAGGATGAGGATGAAGCATGTTCACAGCGGGGTGGCACCCAAAGCAGCTCGGGCCCATCACTGGTGCGTGGCTGGGGGGAAACACAGGACGATGACAATACGCCTCCCACAGAGGACAGCTTGTCCTTACCTCTGGGCAGCCTGGCACACATGAGCGACTACATGCTGCAGTGCCTGCGCAACGACAGCAGAGTTGCCCACATTTTAACGTGTGCGGACTACTGGGTTGCCACCCTGCTGGATCCCCGGTACAAATTTCACACATTTAGGCCCAGGCACCTAGGCCCACCTTACTTTCTACACTGGAGCGTGATAGGAAGATGCGCGAGTACAAGCGCACGTTGGTAAACGCGCTACTGAGAGCATTCCCAAATGTCACAGGGGAACCAGTGGAAGCCCAAGGCGAAGGCAGAGGAGGAGCAAGAGGTCGCCAACGCAGCTGTGTCACGGCCAGCTCCTCTGAGGGCAGGGTTAGCATGGCAGAGATGTGGAAAAGTTTTGTCACCACGCCACAGCTAACTGCACCACCTCCTGATACGGAACGTGTTAGCAGGAGGCAACATTTCACTAACATGGTGGAACAGTACCTGTGCACACCCCTCCACGTACTGACTGATGGTTCGGCCCCATTCAACTTCTGGGTCTCCAAATTGTCCACGTGGCCAGAGCTAGCCTTTTATGCCTTGGAGGTGCTGGCCTGCCCGGCGGCCAGCGTTTTGTCTGAACGTGTATTCAGCACGGCAGGGGGCGTCATTACAGACAAACGCAGCCGCCTGTCTACAGCCAATGTGGACAAGCTGACGTTCATAAAAATGAACCAGGCATGGATCCCACAGGACCTGTCCATCCCTTGTGCAGATTAGATATTAACTACCTCCCCTTAACAATATATTATTCTACTCCAGGGCACTTCCTCATTCAATACAATTTTTTATTTCATTTTACCATTATATTGTGGGGCAACCCAAAGTTGAATGAACCTCTCCTCTGTCTGGGTGCCGGGGCCTAAATGTGTGACAGTGGCCTGTTCCAGTGGTGGGTGACGTGAAGCCTGATTCTCTGCCATGACATGAATACAGATTCTGCGCTGACATAAGGCCAGATTCTCTGTTACGGGACCTCTCTCCTCTGCCTGGGTGCCTGGGCCTAAATGTGTGACAGTGGCCTGTTCCAGTGGTGGCTGACGTGAAGCCTGATTCTCTGCTATGACATGAAGACAGATTCTGCGCTGACATAAGGCCAGATTCTCTGTTACGGGACCGCTCTCCTCTGTCTGGGTGCCGGGGCCTAAATGTGTGACAGTGGCCTGTTCCAGTGGTGGGTGACGTGAAGCCTGATTCTCTGCTATGACATGAATACAGATTCTGCGCTGACATAAGGCCAGATTCTCTGTTACGGGACCTCTCTCCTCTGCCTGGGTGCCTGGGCCTAAATGTGTGACAGTGGCCTGTTCCAGTGGTGGGTGACGTGAAGCCTGATTCTCTGCTATGACATGAATACAGATTCTGCGCTGACATAAGGCCAGATTCTCTGTTACGGGACCTCTCTCCTCTGCCTGGGTGCCTGGGCCTAAATGTGTGACAGTGGCCTGTTCCAGTGGTGGGTGACGTGAAGCCTGATTCTCTGCTATGACATTAAGACAGATTCTGTGCTGACATAAGGCCAGATTCTCTGTTACGGGACCTCTCTCCTCTGCCTGGGTGCCTGGGCCTAAATGTGTGACAGTGGCCTGTTCCAGTGGTGGGTGACGTGATGCCTGATTCTCTGCTATGACATGAAGACAGATTTTGTGCTGACATAAGGCCAGATTCTCTGTTACAGGACCTCTCTCCTCTGTCTGGGTGCCGGGGCCTAAATGTGTGACAGTGGCCTGTTCCAGTGGTGGGTGACGTGAAGCCTGATTCTCTGCTATGACATTAAGACAGATTCTGTGCTGACATAAGGCCAGATTCTCTGTTACGGGACCTCTCTCCTCTGCCTGGGTGCCTGGGCCTAAATGTGTGACAGTGGCCTGTTCCAGTGGTGGGTGACGTGATGCCTGATTCTCTGCTATGACATGAAGACAGATTCTGTGCTGACATAAGGCCAGATTCTCTGTTACAGGACCTCTCTCCTCTGTCTGGGTGCCGGGGCCTAAATGTGTGACAGTGGCCTGTTCCAGTGGTGAGTGACGTGAAGCTTGATTCTCTGCTATGACATGAAGACTGATTCTGCGCTGACATAAGGCCAGATTCTCTGTTACGGGACCTCTCTCCTCTGCCTGGGTGCCTGGGCCTAAATGTGGGACAGTGGCCTGTTCCAGTGGTGGGTGACGTGATGCCTGATTCTCTGCTATGACATGAAGACAGATTCTGCGCTGACATAAGGCCAGATTCTCTGTTACGGGACCTCTCTCCTCTGCCTGGGTGCCTGGGCCTAAATGTGTGACAGTGGCCTGTTCCAGTGGTGGGTGACGTGAAGCCTGATTCTCTGCTATGACATTAAGACAGATTCTGTGCTGACATAAGGCCAGATTCTCTGTTACGGGACCTCTCTCCTCTGCCTGGGTGCCTGGGCCTAAATATGTGACAGTGGCCTGTTCCAGTGGTGGGTGACGTGATGCCTGATTCTCTGCTATGACATGAAGACAGATTCTGTGCTGACATAAGGCCAGATTCTCTGTTACAGGACCTCTCTCCTCTGTCTGGGTGCCGGGGCCTAAATGTGTGACAGTGGCCTGTTCCAGTGGTGGGTGACGTGAAGCCTGATTCTCTGCTATGACATTAAGACAGATTCTGTGCTGACATAAGGCCAGATTCACTGTTACGGGACCTCTCTCCTCTGTCTGGGTGCCGGGGCCTAAATGTGTGACAGTGGCCTGTTCCAGTGGTGGGTGACGTGAAGCCTGATTCTCTGCTATGACATGAAGACTGATTCTGCGCTGACATGAAGCCAGATTCTCTGCTATGGCATGAAGAGACTGATTCTCTGCTGACATGAAGCCAGATTCTTTGCTATGGCATGAAGAGACTGATTCTCTGCTGACGTGAAGCCAGATTCTCTGCTATGGGACCTCTGTCCAATTGATATTGGTTCATTTTTATTTTTTTTATTTTAATTTTAATTCATTTCCCTATCCACATTTGTTTGCAGGGGATTTACCTACATGTTGCTGCCTTTTGCAGCCCTCTAGCTCTTTCCTGGGCTGTTTTACAGCCTTTTTAGTGCCCAAAAGTTCGGATCCCCATTGACTTCAATGGGGTTCGGGTTCGGGACGAAGTTCGGGTCGGGTTCGGATCCCGAACCCAAACATTTCCGGGAAGTTCGGCCCAACTTCTCGAACCCGAACATCCAGGTGTTCGCTCAACTCTACTTGTGAGTCCAATGCAATGTTGTGGCGATTCCCTCTTGTAGGCAGGGTAAACGGACGCAGTACAGAGGCAAAAACAATGTTGTAAAGCAAAGTTCAGTGTTTATTCACACATAGGAAAAAACAAGACAAAAGTAACGGTGTTCAGTTTTGGTGCCTGTTCACACCACATAAAGTCCACAGTGTAAAAAGCCTTCACCTGGTCAGCAGATTTCCACCCGCAGTCCACAGCAGGCTTTAGAGGCCTGTTTTCACAGCATGCAGCTCTCACAAATAGATGTCTCAAGACACAGACTCCACAGCTTCTCTGTCATGGAGGATAATCCACACCAGCTGAACGTGCTGGCTTGGTTTTTATATCCCAGCCAAAACCCGGCCTGGAACCGTGGGGAACAGCCACCCACCCTTCTCTTTGGCTGCTCCCAATAAGAACTGGCCCGGATCGGCTTTACAGCCATACTAACAGCTGAAGTGTCAGACTGCAACTGCAAAACTAACACTTCAGGGAAAAACCCAGTTCTTACCTCACCGAGGCCAGGAACCTCAGTGACACATATCTTCCGTCAATGACGGCCCCTTGTTCCTTCTTACAGTGTACAGATGGAGTGGTTCTAAGGGTCTATTCACACGTCCGTGTGTGTTTTGCGGATCCGCAGATCCGCAAAACACTGACACCGGCAATGTACATTCTGCATTTTGCGGACTGCACATCGCCGGCACTAATAGAATATGCCTATTCTTGTCCGCAATTGAGGACAAGAATAGGGCATGTTCTATTTTTTTGGGGAGCAGAAATGCGGACCCGGAAGTGCGGGTCCGCTTTTCCGGATCCAGGCCGCACATCCTGCGGCACCATAGAAGTGAATGGGTCCGCAATTCCGTTCCGAAAAATGCGGAGCAGAATTGCGGATATGTGAATGAACCCTAAATGTAATCATGTCATGGAACAATATCATATGACAAAAGCCATTGAAAAAGTCAATGGAAATTTTCTTGCTATTGTTTACTTAACTCGCTAAGAATCAAGATGACAATTTCTATCTCAGATGCTAAAATCTCACATTGTGCAGGACAAGCTACACAGAAGGGGCTTATCAATTAGGCACTGGACACTTCCAGTCTCTTGCTGGACTCAATAAAAAAAAATATATATATATATATAGATATACTAAATCAACAGTCCGCAAGAAACTGCTGCAGGTCCGAGAAGTGTTGTGAGGTAGATTACACTGTTAAGGAATGTACATAAAGGTTCGGACCGCGCGTATCATAAATATTCTGTATAAAACAGAATTCTTTTTTCTTCCTCCCTTCAAAAAGTTACCAAGGTCTGCAGATCTCCTACTGATGGCTATCCTGCAACTTACAAAGAAAAACAATAGGGTACATCCGTAGGTTTAAACTGCCCTGTGGTGTACAGATTGTACTTACACGGCACTCCACCAATATCAAGCGTATCGCAGATATCTTCTGTGAGCTGGTTGGTTCTCCGCGGGGAAGATGCCCCTGACGAAGCTCAAGGAGCGAAACCTGGGTCGGGCAAGGAAAAAGACGCTGGGATTTTAAATGCGATTTTAAAGTGCATGTTTGTAAGTATGTACTAATAAACTTTTTAAAAGAGTTATCGGAGCTTCACTATGGTAGGAGCAACTTGTCTTTCAGGAGCAATCTTGAACCATAGAAGTTGGGAATCCCAGTAGACTCACCAGGTGCATGCTGTCACTAAATCCATGGTTGAGCCCTGTTTAACAGCGTGTGAGCGCGCATCTTCCCCGCGGAGAACCAACCAGCTCACAGAGGATATCTGCGATACGCTTGATATTGGTGGAGTGCCGTGTAAGTACAATCTGTGCACCACAGGGCAGTTTAAACCTACGGATCTACCCTATTGTTTTTCTTTGTAATTTGCAGGATAGCCATCAGTAGGAGATCTGCAGACCTTGGTTACTTTTTGAAGGGAGGAAGAAAAAAGAATTCTGTTTTATACCGAATATTTATGATACGCGCGGTCCGAACCTTTATGTACATCTCTTGCTGGACTCACAAAATGTCATATCAGCCGGAAAACTAAAAAAAATGATTGTACAGCTATTATGACATATGTAGGAAGACGCAAGGGTCCGTCATTGACGGAAGGTACTGTATGTGTCACAGAGGTTCCTGGCCTGGGTGAAGTAAGAGCAGGTATTTTCAGGTGTCAGCGGCAGCTAATGCTGATTGACACTTTTGCTATTTTAGTATGGCTGTATAGCTGATCCGGGACGGCTCGTACTGGGAGTAGTCAAAGTGATGGGTGGGTGACTACTCCCCACATTCCAGGCCGGGTCTTGACTTTCCTATAAAAAAATTCCAGCCAGCAGTGTCAGCTGGGAGTGATTACCTCTCTATGACAGATGAGCTCTGGCAATCGCTGGTGTGGGAACTGAGCCCTGTGATGGGCTAAAAAGCTGAGACCTGTGTGTTGGGAGAGCAAGCCACCTAAAGCCTGCATTTTGACTGTTGGAGGTAGAACTGCCGACAAGGTGACGTTGTTTTGTTATGCACAAACTTTCTACTTGGTGTGAACAAACACCAACCTTGCAAAGAGTGTTTTTGTTTTACCTTATGTGTGAATAAACACGGACATTTGAATTACGAACTTGTTCTTTGCCTCTGTACTGCACCCGCTTATCCCAACTACCAGAACGAATCCCCCCACATTTTATTAAGGCCCCTTTCACACGGGCGAGAATTCTGCGCGGGTGCAATGTGTGAGGTGAACGCATTGCACCCGCACTGAATCCAATGGGGCTGTGCACGTGAGCGGTGATTTTCACGAATCACTTGTGCGTTGCTTGAAAATCGCAGCAAGCTCTATATTGTGCTTTTTTCACGCAATGCAGGCCCCATAGAAGTGAATGGGGCTGCGTGAAAATAGCATAGCATCTGCAAGCAAGTGCGGAAGCAGTGTGATTTTCATGCATGGTTGCTAGGAAACGATCGGGATGGGGACCCGATCTTTATTATTTTCCCTTATAGCATGGTTATAATGGAAAATAATAGCATTCTTGATACAGAATGCTAAGTAAATTAGGGATGGAGGGGTTAAAAAAATAATAATATTAAACTCACCTCATCCACTTGTTCGCGCAGCCCGGCTTGTCTTCTTTCTTCTTCTTTGAGGACCTGGGAGGAAAAGGAACTTTGGTGACGTCACTGCGCTCATCACATGGTCCATCACCATGGTGATGGACCATGTGACGGACAAGACAAGCCGGGCTGCGCAAACAAGTGGATGAGGTGAGTTTAATTTTTAATTTTTTATTTTTTAACCCTCCATCCATAATTTACTTAGCATGCTGTATTAAGAATGCTATTATTTCCCCTTATAACTATGTTATAAGGGAAAATAATAAAATCTACACAACACCTAACCCAAACCCGAACTTCTGTGAAGAAGTCTGGGTTCGAAACATGCTGATTTTCCTCACGCACGTGCAAAATGCATTAAAATGCACTTGCGCTGAAAAATCGTGCATTTTCCCGCAACGCACCCGCATCTGATTCGGCCCTCACACGCGACGCCCATGTGAAAGAGGCCTTTAAAAATCAGCCTCATCAGGAGATCTATTTAATAATATATGGAATTGGCTCCTTCCTTTGAGTCTGCAGTTGGAGTGGATATGTGAGAGCGGCCTGCAAGAGCTTAAATCCTGTGAGGAACTACAGACAAGAGCTTAGGACTAGGATGTTCGGAGGAAACATCTGAAGTCGATTTGCATAAAACTTCGTTCTAACACCATACGGACGTCCTGCTCCGTACAGTATTAGAATGTATTGGCTCCGATGAGCCGAAGTTATTGCGCAATAACTTCATAAATTAATTTGTACTGTAATAAAATATTTCCTGAACTTCGGTTCAGTTCCAAGTGGTACCTTGGAACCGAACCTGAGTTCGGGAAATGGTTTATTACAGTACAAATTAATTTATGAAGTTATTGCGCAAAGTCTCATGAGACTTCGCGAAGCAATAACTGCAATACATTCTAACACTGTACGGAGCTCTTGCTCCATACAGTATTAGAACAAAGTTTTATGCGAATTGACTTTGGATGTTTCATCCGAAGTCGATTTGTTCATCCCTACTTAGGACCTAAGAGAAAAATTCCAGAAACTCACCCACCCTGAGTTTAACTAAGTGAAAATACAGAAAACTCATCAGCCATATGGGAAGTGCAAGGACTACTAGCTATGGAGGTAACACATGTATTTTGTATTTTGGCTTATGAATTCCATAGCATTTTGGCTAGGTGTAAAGACCTAAGGTCCCTAGAAATATAAGAGAGAGGCAGACAGATTACAAGTACCAAAGGCTGGATTACAGAGAAGCTAAGCTGAATAAAGCAAGACTATTTGTATATGGCACAGTCATTGACACTGTTACCAAAAATTGTCCCACCATTTCAAAGTAAATGTATATGGAGATTGCATAGATAAAGAACTGGTCATTTGTTCCACTAAGCTGATCTACTCATTATCCACCCTCTGGTTCTCTGCTCTGCATCTCACAAAGTTAACACCAAAGACACCCCACCTTCCATCTGGCAGAAGACCTTTCACTGGGGTATTCCCTGGGAAATCTAGGTGTGTCCACCCCTCACTGCATGGCCCCAGGGGAGCACAGAAGCAGGGCCGCTACTACCATGAATAGCCCCATCCTCTATGACAACCAACACTGCTGTCTTTTGTCTCTCTACCATGTTCCTTCCCCCACAGGGCCCACTATATATACTATATTCATTGTATTACTTCATTACAGCTATTTATGAGTTAGAGCCTATAATATTTTCTAGATCTTTTTCCCAATTCTGTAGGCTTTAGAGCTGAAATCGTAATGTCGAAAAAAGTGAAGTACCTGTCACAACCAGACAGTTGAGAAGCTCTGACAGGAGCTTTCCAGATCCTCCTCCTTGAGTTTCTTTGTTTTGGTTAAGTTCCTCATCTCGTTAGCCTATCTCAGCTGTCATTCAGTTGGACTAATTGCTGCCCTTTAAGTTCCTCCCCAGAATGCAGTAGTGTGCGGCTTATACAACTTCCTGGAGTGTGTGTGCATGCTGTTCCTAGTTCTCAGTCCACAGTCCCCAGTCGTCTGCAAGATAAGTTCTGTTTATGTATTTATGATTTTCTGTTTTCTGGATCCAGGTGACCCTGACTCCCTCCGTGTCTGTGTAGGGAGCCGGTGGTCGTGTCCCCTCACTATTGTAGGGTCATCAGGTGTAAGATAGTCGAGGTACGTGGATATGCGCCCATCCACCTTTGGGGTGGTCGCATAGGCTGAGCAATAAGGGAGAGCGGCAGGTCTCTTGCAGGGGTCTCCCTTTTGTTCCTTAGTTGTGGATCCAGTGAGTCATTGTTCATATTGTATTGTCTTGTTTCCTGTACACCATCCGTGACATTATAAGCCGCCAAAACCGTCTCAAGCATGGATCCGGTTTCACTTTTGGCTGAGCGCTTCCAGGGTCTTTCATTGGAGGTAGCTGATCTCCGTAAGACTTTTTCTCAGTTTCAAGTGACCGGTTCAGCTTGCGTTCATGGAGTTTGTTCTGAGCCTAAGATCTCGCTCCCGGATACGTTCTCCGGGGGTAGTGAGTATTTTGTGCGTTTTAGAGAGGCTTTCAAACTCCATTTTCGCCTTCTTCCCCATTCCTCTGGTGATGAAGAACGGAGGGTGGGGATCATTATATCGCTGCTCAGGGGCCCCTCCGTTCAGTGGATGAATTCTTTTTAGCCCTGGGTCAGATATATGATGATCCGGATCGTATTGCTCTGGCTGAGTCTAGACTACGTCTGTTATGCCAGGGTAAACAATCCGCAGAGATATACTGCTCAGAATTTCGGAGATGGGCAGCTGATACTGGTTGGAATGATGCTGCACTCCGAAGTCAATTTTGCCATGGTCTTTCAGAGAGATTGAAAGATGCATTTGCCTTTCATGAGAGACCTACCTCCTTGGATTCTGCTATGTCTCAGGCCGTTCGTATTGACAGGCGTCTTAGAGAGAGAGGAGAGATCTCTCCTTCCTGTCATACTCAGTCCCGGGACAGTGCAGCGGTCTCTTTCTGTGCGCAGGAGTCTCAGTCGCTGTCAGTCCCTTCTGAGCAGGAGCCCATGCAGCTGGGGTTGATTGCCTCTGACAATAGAAGATTCAGCCCGCATGGGAAGGTTTGTTTTTGTTGTGGAGGTATAAATCATTTGGCAAATGTTTGTCCCTCTAAGAGATTCAGGCAGTTTTCTGGGAGTAATAAAGAAACAAAAAGGAAAAAATCTTTTAAAAATGTTCCATCTGTTACTATTGGCAGGGTTGAGGCGGAAATTGAAGGTTTTCCGTTTGCTTGTAGTTTCCGTTTTGTCCTGCCTGCTAGGGTGGCGCTAGAGAGCAAAAGCTTTTTTTAAAATTTTTGTGGATAGTGGAGCAGCTGTCAATCTCATTGATAATCAATTTGCAATAACTCATGGTTTCCAGGCATGCACTTTGGGAAAGGATATTCCTGTTTTTGCTATTGATTCCGCTCTACTTTCTCAGAAATCATTAAAGGGCATAGTTCACAATATCCGTTTAATTGTGAGTGATGCTCATGTTGAGGATGTGTCATGTTTCGTCCTTAGCGGTTTGCCTACTCCTCTAGTGTTGGGGCTACCCTGGCTCACTAAACATAACCCCACCATTGATTGGCAAGCGAGGCAAATAAATGGTTGGAGTGACTTTTGCAGAGAGAATTGCCTCATGACATCTGTTTCTGAGGTTTATACTAAGACTGTACCACCTTTCCTCTCTGAATTTTCGGATGTCTTCTCTGAGAGTGGAGTTCAGGATTTGCCCCCGCACAGGGAGTATGATTGCCCTATTAATCTCAACCCAGGCGCCAAGCTGCCTAAATCTCGTTTATACAATCTTTCCCAACCTGAGAGGGTCGCTATGCGTGCTTATATCTCTGAGAGTCTGAGAAAAGGACACATACGACCCTCGAAGTCACCTGTTGCCGCTGGCTTTTTCTTTGTTAAGAAAAAAGATGGTTCTTTAAGACCTTGTCTGGATTTCAGGGAGCTGAACAGTATCACTATTCGTGACCCTTATCCGCTTCCTCTGATCCCGGACCTGTTTAACCAGGTTGTTGGGGCTAAAGTCTTTTCCAAATTAGACCTAAGAGGGGCATACAACCTGGTCAGGGTCAGAGAAGGAGACGAATGGAAGACGGCTTTCAATACCCCTGAGGGCCATTTTGAGAATTTGGTTATGCCTTTTGGTTTGATGAATGCCCCAGCCGTTTTTCAGCATTTCGTGAACAGCATTTTTTATCATTTAATGGGAAAATTTGTATTAGTGTATTTGGATGACATTTTGATTTTTTCTCCTGATTTCAAGACTCATAAGGAACATTTACGTCAGGTCTTGCTCATTCTGCGGTAGAATAAATTATACGCGAAACTGGAAAAATGTGTGTTTGCGGTTCCAGAAATTCAATTTCTGGGGTTTCTTCTCTCCGCTTCTGGTTTTCGCATGGACCCCGAGAAGATCCGCGCTGTGCTTGAGTGGGAGCTTCCTGAGAATCATAAGGCGCTGATGCGTTTTTTGGGCTTTGCCAATTATTACAGGAAATTTATTTTGAATTATTCCTCTGTTGTTAAACCACTCACTGATATGACCAGAAAGGGGGTAGATTTTTCTTCCTGGTCGGTAGAGGCGCGTAAGGCCTTTTCTAATATCAAGGAGAGTTTTGCTTCCGCTCCCATCCTGGTACAACCTGATATTTCGTTACCCTTCATAGTTGAGGTTGATGCTTCTGAGGTAGGGGTGGGTGCGGTCTTGTCTCAGGGTTCCTCTCCTGCCAAATGGCAACCGTGTGCCTTTTTCTCAAAGAAACTCTCCTCCGCAGAGAGAAATTATGATGTGGGAGATAGGGAATTGTTGGCCATCAAGTTGGCTTTTGAAGAATGGCGCCATTGGCTAGAGGGAGCCAGACACCCTATTACTGTGTTTACTGACCATAAAAATCTGGCCTACTTGGAGTCAGCCAAGCGTCTGAACCCGAGACAGGCCAGATGGTCTTTGTTCTTTTCAAGGTTTAATTTTGTTGTCACGTTCCGCCCTGGGGTTAAGAATGTGAAGGCAGATGCCCTGTCACGTTGTTTTCCGGGAGGTGGGAATTTTGAAGACCCGGGTCCCATTTTGGCTGAAGGTGTGGTGGTCTCTGCTCTTTTTCCTGAATTGGAGGCAGAGGTGCAGGCAGCCCAGTCAGAGGCTCCTGATCTTTGTCCTCCTGGGAGGTTGTTTGTGCCTCTCGCTTTGAGACACAAGATTTTTAAGGAACACCACGATATGGTCCTTGCTGGGCACCCGGGGGCAAGAGCCACACTGGATCTCATCGCTCGGAGATTCTGGTGGCCTGCGCTTCGTAAGTCGGTTGATGGTTTTGTGGCAGCTTGCGAGACTTGCGCTCGTGCCAAAGTCCCTCATTCACGGCCATCAGGTCCTCTCCTTCCCTTACCCATTCCTTCCCGTCCTTGGACACATCTGTCCATGGACTTCATAACGGACTTGCCTCGTTCCTCGGGGAAGACTGTGATTCTGGTGGTGGTGGACCGTTTTAGCAAAATGGTGCATTTCATCCCTTTTCCTGGTTTGCCCAATGCTAAGACGCTGGCGCAGGCATTTATTGACCACATTGTCAAATTGCATGGTATTCCATCAGACATAGTCTCTGATAGGAGCACGCAGTTTGTTTCCAGATTCTGGAAGGCTTTCTGTTCTCGCTTGGGGGTTCGGTTGTCATTCTCTTCTGCTTTCCACCAGCAGTCGAATGGCCAGACAGAGCGCGTCAATCAGAATCTGGAGACATATCTGCGCTGTTTTGTGGAGAATCAGGAGGATTGGTGTTCTTTTTTGTCCCTTGCTGAGTTTGCTTTAAATAACCGTCGTCAGGAGTCCTCTGATAAGTCACCATTTTTTGGTACATATGGGTTACATCCGCAGTTTGGGACTTTCTCGGGAGAGGGGTCTTCTGGTTTACCTGATGAGGACAGATTCTCCTCGTCTTTGTCATCTATTTGGCAAAAGATTCAGGATAATCTAAAGAGCATGAGTGAGAGATATAAGCGTGTGGCAGATAAGAGACGTGTGCCTGGTCCGGACCTGAATGTTGGTGATCTGGTGTGGTTGTCTACCAAGAATATCAAATTGAAGGTTCCCTCATGGAAGTTGGGTCCTAGGTTTATTGGGCCTTACAAGATCCTGTCTGTCATCAATCCTGTTGCCTACCGTCTTGATCTTCCTCAGACTTGGAAGATCCATAATGTTTTTCATAAGTCCTTATTGAAACCTTATGTTCAACCTATTGTACCCTCGCCTTTGCCTCCTCCTCCGATTATGGTTGATGGAAATCTTGAATTTCAGGTCTCTAGGATTGTGGATTCTCGTCTTGTCCGCGGTTCCCTCCAGTACCTCGTTCATTGGGAGGGTTATGGTCCTGAGGAGAGGATGTGGGTCCCAGTGACGGACATTAAGGCCACTCGTCTCATCAGGGCTTTCCATAGGTCCCATCCTGAGAAGGTGGGCCCTGAGTGTCCGGAGTCCACTCGTAGAGGGAGGGGTACTGTCACAACCAGACAGTTGAGAAGCTCTGACAGGAGCTTTCCAGATCCTCCTCCTTGAGTTTCTTTGTTTTGGTTAAGTTCCTCATCTCGTTAGTCTATCTCAGCTGTCATGCAGTTGGACTGATTGCTGCCCTTTAAGTTCCTCCCCAGAATGCAGTAGTGTGCGGCTTATACAACTTCCTGGAGTGTGTGTGCATGCTGTTCCTAGTTCTCAGTCCACAGTCCCCAGTCGTCTGCAAGATAAGTTCTGTTTATGTATTTATGATTTTCTGTTTTCTGGATCCAGGTGACCCTGACTCCCTCCGTGTCTGTGTAGGGAGCCGGTGGTCGTGTCCCCTCACTATTGTAGGGTTATCAGGTGTAAGATAGTCGAGGTACGTGGATATGCGCCCATCCACCTTTGGGGTGGTCGCATAGGCTGAGAAATAAGGGAGAGCGGCAGGTCTCTTGCAGGGGTCTCCCTTTTGTTCCTTAGTTGTGGATCCAGTGAGTCATTGTTCATATTGTATTGTCTTGTTTCCTGTACACCATCCGTGACAGTACCTTTACGTAGAAATATGGCAAACTATACTTAGCTATAGGAGATGCAGAGGACACAGTTTCAACCAAGCCATGGAGCTTGATATTGTCTTATAGAAGATAACAGATTTAAATTATAACTGTAGCTTGCTAGAAATTAATGGGTATACAGTAGGTAAAATAGTTAGCAATAATGAAGTTTATATATTTGAAGCTTTAAAGAGAACTTGTCACCATACAGTTATACAAACCGGATTCCAAAAAAGTTGGGACACTAAACAAATTGTGAATAAAAACTGAATGCAATGATGTGGAGATGGCAAATGTCAATATTTTATTTGTAATAGAACGTAGATGACAGATCAAATGTTTAATCCGAGTAAATGTATCATTTTAAAGGAAAAATACGTTGATTCCAATTTTCACGGTGTCAACAAATCCCCAAAAAGTTGGGACAAGTAGCAATAAGAGGCTGGAAAAAGTAAATTTGAGGATAACGAAGAGCTGGAAGACCAATTAACACTAATTAGGTCAATTGGCAACATGATTGGGTATAAAAAGAGCTTCTCAGAGTGGCAGTGTCTCTCAGAAGTCAAGATGGGTAGAGGATCACCAATTCCCACAATGTTGCGCAGAAAGATAGTGGAGCAATATCAGAAAGGTGCTACCCAGCGAAAAATTGCAAAGACTTTGCATCTATCATCATCAACTGTGCATAACATCATCCGAAGATTCAGAGAATCTGGAACAATCTCTGTGCGTAAGGGTCAAGGCCGTAAAACCATACTGGATGCCCGTGATCTCCGGGCCCTTAAACGACACTGCACCACAAACAGGAATGCTACTGTAAAGGAAATCACAGAATGGGCTCAGGAATACTTCCAGAAACCATTGTCAGTGAACACAATCCACCGTGCCATCCGCCGTTGCCAGCTGAAACTCTACAGTGCAAAGAAGAAGCCATTTCTAAGCAAGATCCACAAGCTCAGGCGTTTTCACTGGGCCAGGGATCATTTAAAATGGAGTGTGGCAAAATGGAAGACGGTTCTGTGGTCAGACGAGTCACGATTCGAAGTTCTTTTTGGAAATCTGGGACGCCATTTCATCCGGACCAAAGAGGACAAGGACAACCCAAGTTGTTATCAACGCTCAGTTCAGAAGCCTGCATCTCTGATGGTATGGGGTTGCATGAGTGCGTGTGGCATGGGCAGCTTGCATGTCTGGAAAGGCACCATCAATGCAGAAAAATATATTCAGGTTCTAGAACAACATATGCTCCCATCCAGACGTCATCTCTTTCAGGGAAGACCCTGCATTTTTCAACAAGATAATGCCAGACCACATTCTGCATCAATCACAACATCATGGATGCGTAGGAGAAGGATCCGGGTACTGAAATGGGCAATCTGCAGTCCAGATCTTTCACCTATAGAGAACATTTGGCGCATCATAAAGAGGAAGGTGCAACAAAGAAGGCCCAAGACGATTGAACAGTTAGAGGCCTGTATTAGACAAGAATGGGAGAGCATTCCTATTTCTAAACTTGAAAAACTGGTCTCCTCGGTCCCCAGACGTCTGTTGAGTGTTGTAAGAAGAAGGGGAGATGCCACACAGTGGTGAAAATGGCCTTGTCCCAACTTTTTGGGGATTTGTTGACACCATGAAATTCTGATTCAACATATTTTTCCCTTAAAATGGTACATTTTCTCAGTTTAAACTTTTGTTCCGTGATTTATGTTCTATTCTGAATAAAATATTAGAAGTTGGCACCTCCACATCATTGCATTCAGTTTTTATTCACGATTTGTATAGTGTCCCAACTTTTTGGAATCCGGTTTGTATTAGCGGCTCGCTACCTTGGTTGCCCTGAAAAAGGTGCTCTGTCTGAATGACTCACTGTGGCGAAAATAACCTCGCCACTGGGTTTTGGAGGGGCCTGGTTGCCAGCCTCTTGCCCCAGGATTATGGGCCCTCTCATCAGCCCATGCAAAACTTAAACCCCATGGCGATTTGACTGTGTTTGTGGCATCTGAACGCTCAGATCCAAGCCATATGGGGACATGTGGGGTTTTGAGGT
The DNA here is from genome assembly GCF_905171765.1 of Bufo bufo. Lineage (NCBI taxonomy): Eukaryota > Metazoa > Chordata > Amphibia > Anura > Bufonidae > Bufo > Bufo bufo. The sequence goes on along the minus strand of NC_053393.1, from coordinate 189,198,795 downwards.
GTGTGACAGAACCATCTGTCTGTGTAATTGTATTGTATGTTATGTGATGGTACCCAGATAGCTAATTTTATTGTATTTGTGTATTCTGAGTGCTATTCACCTAATGATATGCACTCAGACTTGAGCTATCTGGGAATATGTTAAATGTCTGTGTTTGCTGTGAGGGTGTGACATTGTGTGTTTGGGTGGTGATTCCTGTCCTGTTGTTCCCACATGTGTATTGGTGATTTCCCTTTGTCCTGAGAGATAATTGAATTGCTCCTCGGGTGTCTCCAGGGCAGAGAGGAGGAAACCATGATGCATTGTGGAGATGTGTTGTGTCTGTGTATCCTGAGTGCTACGTATCTGTCCTGTGTCACAGTCTTCCTTCTGGTCCCCTAGGGGCGTGTACACCAGATGGGGACCTGCATAAATACGGGCGGGTAGCCCTCAATAAACTGTTCCTATTTTACACTCAACATAGAGCCTCGTCTTATGTGTGTGGGGATTGCTATACGTGTATACTCCCCTGGCTATTACTCCTAGCTCTTGTAAGAGCTGTTCCTGGTTCCTGTGGTGGTATAGGTGTCGAGCGGAGTGCTTGGAGTCCTCGGGAGGCACTGGAGGTACCCGGTCGGGGTGCCAGGAGATCCATTACACTCACCCTATCACAAATGGTAACAAATAAGATATTTATATCTATTAGTTATAAAAGTATTTAATGTCACACAACTGTTAAAAAACACCTTGGCTTAAAATAAATAAAATAAAGAATAAAATGAAATGCAATATACTAATAAGAATACTTGATGTATCACAAATGAACAATATATCTTGCTTCACATTAGCATCCAAATTCTAATTTATGGCTGTTTATATGGCTGTTAAAAGTATGTGACCATCATATGTCTAATTGAATACAGTATATAGCAGTATATATAACAGCCATATAACTTTGTGGTTTATTCCAAACACAAATGATCCCCTGTTTTTTAGTCAGGTAGTCCACATTTATAACTGTGTTAATTGCACATATTAGTATATTGTATATACACACCAATATAGAGTAATATGTATTTTATGTCCACAATTCCTGTTATGTTGCTTTCTCCATTCACTTTTAGGTTAATAATAGTTCATCTTTAGTAGTATGTCCATATTATTGGTAGATATTGTATACTCACTATTGGTGGTTAATTTTTCACCAACCGTGGCGTCCCACGTGGTGACTCTCCCGCTTTCCTCTACCTTTGCTACCCTTCACTGGGCACTGGTAATGTCTGCAACGCAATAGTGCTCGCTGGATCGCAGTCACACACGTGGTATCGTAACCCAATCCTGGCGTCCCATGTGTTTCAGCTGACTATGCTCGTGCTGCCGGAGTTCTCATAGGATCATACCGATATTATTTGTGGAGTGCTCCACACTTTTTCTTGCTTCTCCAGCATAAGCGGTACTTTTTTCAACAGAATAGTGGGCTCATTTAAGTGGGTCCTGGATATCTTTATTACAGCCAGACGCATTTCGGAGTCTATCCCACTCCTTCAGTGGACATAATTATTTGGAGAAATCCTTCCCACTTATATATCCACCTTTCCAGTCCAGTCTAAAACCCTGAATGGATTTTCTGTTTTCTTTGTTGTTACATCTGATCTTTCCCTTATCTTTAAAACAGAATACCCATTTATTTTTGTTTCAACACATCAAATACCATACTTTTATTCTTATCCTTTGACACATTACTATCTCATATCACTCTCAAACACATTGCAATTTCAATACCTTTCTCATGCTTTTTTTCATCTACTTATGTGTTTTTTTGCAGATAGTTGCCATTTATTTCAGTTACTGATAATATGAAGTTATTTTCTTTATATCATGTATATAACCCATAAAAATACATAAACATAAATAAAAATAAAAATCCAAAATTAAAAACAAGGTGAAATCATGTAGTTCAAATCTACCATTAAATTTTCTATTGAAGACATCAATTTGTTTAAATAATCATGTTACATCATACTTTACTGATCCTTATATATTTCTAATTATTTCTATATTTTTTTTATTTATATTTTTATTGGTTTTTCTAACAATAACAGGGGATAACAAGGTACCAAGATTGAGACACGCAGGTCCATCCAGATACTAAAGTTAGTACAATACTTTCTGACAAGAGATATTACATTCGATCAAGCTGCTCATTCTATACATTTTGAACATTACATAGTCAGATGTTGTGGCGTTATAAGGGGGAGAAGAGCATGCCATTAAGTTGGAACAATACATCAATGAGCGAGGTAGGACAATCATGTAGACATATGACGGTTACTATATCCAATCAGGGCAGTGTCTTCAGTAGATGGGAGGGTGTGTTCTTTATGTATTGCAAGACAGACCCACTAAATATGCATCTAATCCAGTAACTGTTAAAGTAGGAGGCTGTCTGGAAGGTGGGCAGTTAAGGCAGAGATTAAACACCTATGTCAATAATCAGGAGTCCTTAGATGAGAGACCAGTTTGCTTATGGGGGTTTCTGAAAACTGACCAAGGGAGCCACTTTTTAAGAAAGATTCCGTGAGATCGCATCTCCCATGATGAAAGCTCCTCAAACCTATGGATTTGATCCATTTTTTGGGTCCAGTCTTCCAAGGTTGGAACGTGAGGTTGTAGCCAGTGTTTAGGAAGTAACAGGCGCGCTGCCAATAGCATCTGAGCAAATACGTATGGCGGTTTTACCGCATATTCAATAGGAGGGATGGATAAGAGTGCTAGTTGTGGGGAGGTTGGAAAAGAGGTCCCGCAGATCTCATTAGCAAGAGCAAAAATCTCTGTCCATATATGTTATTTTCCTTGTTTCATAATTTCTTAATTGTTATTTTCCTTGTTAATCCAAATTTCATAATTGTCTTTTCTATAATATGTTTTTTTTTCCTACAGCTGCATATTCACCAAAGAGTTCAGCAAAGAACTATAAAGGTGGACTATCTGACTAAAAAACAGGGGGATCATTTGTGTTTGGAATAAACCACAAGGTTATATGGCTGTTATATATACTGCTATATGCTGTATTCAATTAGACATATGATGGTCACATGCTATTAACAGTCATATTAACAACCATAAATTGGAATTTGGATGCTAATGTGAAGCAAGATATATTGTTCATTTGTGATAATCAAGTATCCTTATTAGTATATTGCATTTTTGTTTTATTATTTATTTTAAGCCAAGGTGTTTTTTAACAATTGTGTGACAATAAATACTTTTTATAACTATTGGATATAAATATCTCTGGTTGATTCCTAATGAAGAGTGCCTACCTATAGTAATACTAACTTGTCACCATATGCCACCAACCTGTAATCTTTTATGAAGACAGGTTTACATTAATCATCTTTTTTCTCTGCATTTCTGCATAAAGGAGAAAAAAACTTTCATGAATGAGCACTTATTGCAACAAGGACCTATAGGGGTGTAGCTGTTTTTCTTAGTAGTCATGCTGAGTGGTCCTCATCCTGGCTTGATTGATGTCCCAATTTGTCGAATGAATCCAATGCTGCTTTAGAAGGCTTGTGATGACATACGTGGTCTGTGCGATGTATCTAAGGGGAAAGAGATCGCCTAGTATGACTCCTAGGTAGTCATATTACGTGTACTACACACAGTCTGTGTTATGCCAAAATGTTTCAAAAAGAGTTGGGGAAGCAAGCTGGAGGCTTGGCTGGAGAAATTTAAGATCATGCACTTGGAATGAGGAAAAAAAAAAAAACAATTATATATTAAAAAGTAAAATGGTGTAAAGAACAATCTCTTAAAAAGACTTAGGGATATTGGAGGGCAGTAAACTTAACTATAGTGTTCAGTGCCAGGCAGTTGCTTCCAAATAATATAATGGATGCATCAAACTATCCAACTATGTAACTATATAATTGTGTACAGATATAGCAATCTTTAACATGAGGCTTATAATGTGTTAAACATACAGTTTTAGGTTTACGTTTAGCTTTAACTTGACTTTCAAAGGCTATTTTGTTTGAAAAAGTTGCATTTAACATGTTATAAGTGTCAAGTTAAATATTGCTACATCTGTATATTTTAATATATTACCTGTGGTCTCCGACATGACAGCAGGTAAACTAACAGTAGCTATAATAAAAATGTACAATCAAATCTGCCGTATCTGTATAGATGTCTCTGTGGCTGCCACCAAACAATAAAAGTAGCATGTGAGTAAAATAAAAATAATTTTGAGAATGTACACGTTAGACATAAATGTTTAAAGATGACTTGAATTAAAATATGTTCCAAATTATTCCTTTATTATATCTATGCAGTTAAAATAAATTTCAAAAGCAATATCACCTGCCAGAAATCATGGAGTAGATTATTAAACTAGAGTAGCACAAGACATAAAACAATTTCACCAGAGCTTCTGATAGTCTACATTTAGTTAAAAGGAGCAGTCGAACAAATAACTCCGTACCAGATGTTCAATGCTGAAATGCCTAGGTTCACATTCAGTTGACTCAAGCATTTTTTGCAAAGCATCTTGGGACACTTCTTGCAGAGCAGCAGATGAAATCAGGTGTTGAGCACAGAGGGAGCACAATTTACTATAAACAGTTTTAATGGTCTCAGCAAAAACTTTGTTTCATGAAGAGCAGGAAAAAAAAAAAAACGTACAAACAGGAGAATGTTAATAACGTTACTGGATAAATGCTTGCTTTCCCATAGACATTAAGTCATTTTTGTGCAGCATTGGCAGAATACATAAACTAAATTACCAAACAATTTGCGGGGGCTTTGATGCAATAACTTTAAAACAGCATTCAAAGGTGTACAGATCTGCAGGGGAGGAGTGAGCATACACTGATTTAATTGGCAAACTATAGTGTTTCTACTGAGTGCTGATTTAAAAAGTTATTTCATATGGGAGTTCTCCCACACACCTTTGTGTAAAAAGAATTTGTGTACTTTTTATTCTTAGCTATCAAATCTTCTTTTTATGTATTATTGAAAAAGAAATTGATGTAAATCAGTGAACTACATAATATAAGAGATGATTCAACTTAAAGGAGAAACGGTATTCAACAATATCCTTTAAAATATGGGTAATTTTATTAGATGACATAAAAGACATGTACATAAAACACATAAAACAAACATAAAAGCAGAGACCATACAGAGTGCCATACAGCCTATCCTCATACGCATCAATATGTACTGCTATTAGCTGTGTGAGAGCTGTGTGAAAGCATGCAGGTCAGCATATAATTATAACAGCTGCCTCTGGATGCACTCTCAGCTATCTAGCTAGAACGTATAACATACATATGGTGCAATTCTACATAGTATGAAGATGGTAATGCGGTGATTCACACCATCATATCAATCTCACGGGTCAATAATAGTTTTTTCAAAGTTCTTACCCTGTATGGAGCGATAAGTAGATGTGGATAGGTGCTGTGTGGCGTGCTCCTCGACGCACGTTTCGCTTAATTGCTTCTTCAGGAGGGGCTGATTTCCTAATGAATGGGGAGGTCTTTAAATACGACTAATGGCCAATGGCTACATCTGTAAGTATCATGTGACTCCACTACCTTCGACTTCCGATACAGCGCGTCATGTAGTGGCAAGATGAAAGTTCCAATGGGACTTCCGCCCTCCCGTCTGCGTGATCCCAGCGAGGGCAGAATGCGTCTGACGTCACCAAGATCCTAGCCTGACGGGACGGCGCAAGTCCTTCCACCCGCAACCCATGACGCGCTCTGAAATCTCAGTATGTTCACTCTGATACACAAGAGGGTGAGTTGTTAAGGGTCATAAAGACTGGATATAGATGTTAAATACCCTATTGATCTATTTATACGGCGTGTTTATGGGGTAATAATTCTGCCTCCTAGATATTATATGTCAGAGATTTTTTATCTATTATTATGTGGTCAGCTATCATATATATAAGAGGGCCTAAGTGACATCACCACATTACCATAGACCACCAGTCCCATATACATTATATATTCACCATGTGTTAACATGAGATTAGTGTCCATAAAGATGCATAATATCATTATAATTGTATCTTATTTAGTGCAAGTGACAACAATTCCACGTTATATATTACAGAAACTACACAATACAAATACATTAATTAAGCCACTATATGTTATCAAAAATATATACTATAAATACATAGTTAATACATATTAATTTACAATCTTCTAATTTAATATTTTTTATTGTCATTATTTTATTATATATGTATATTTCACATTATAATTACATATCTTTTTATATATATAATTATTTTTATTTTTGACGCTTCATATATTTTTGTAATATTACTATATAATTTTGGAGAAGTAATATAGCACGTAGACACTTTATATATGGATGGTGGACATAGTCCACATATGCACATGGTACTTCTACCATATATATTTAGCACCAATATGCCTATGACATTTCTATTGGCATATATTTCACATTATAATAATTAGCATATTATAGTTTTTTGCACATGACACCTTTATGTAATAGATTTAGCACGAATGCACATGACACTTTCATGTGCCATAATACATGCACCTTTTAAATAAAATATAAAAAAATCAGTGTCACATAGAAAAATAAAAATAATTATATATATAAAAAGATATGTAATTATAATGTGAAATATACATATATAATAAAATAATGACAATAAAAAATATTAAATTAGAAGATTGTAAATTAATATGTATTAACTATGAATTTATAGTATATATTTTTGATAACATATAGTGGCTTAATTAATGTATTTGTATTGTGTAGTTTCTGTAATATATAACGTGGAATTGTTGTCACTTGCACTAAATAAGATACAATTATAATGATATTATGCATCTTTATGGACACTAATCTCATGTTAACACATGGTGAATATATAATGTATATGGGACTGGTGGTCTATGGTAATGTGGTGATGTCACTTAGGCCCTCTTATATATATGATAGCTGACCACATAATAATAGATAAAAAATCTCTGACATATAATATCTAGGAGGCAGAATTATTACCCCATAAACACGCCGTATAAATAGATCAATAGGGTATTTAACATCTATATCCAGTCTTTATGACCCTTAACAACTCACCCTCTTGTGTATCAGAGTGAACATACTGAGATTTCAGAGCGCGTCATGGGTTGCGGGTGGAAGGACTTGCGCCGTCCCGTCAGGCTAGGATCTTGGTGACGTCAGACGCATTCTGCCCTCGCTGGGATCACGCAGACGGGAGGGCGGAAGTCCCATTGGAACTTTCATCTTGCCACTACATGACGCGCTGTATCGGAAGTCGAAGGTAGTGGAGTCACATGATACTTACAGATGTAGCCATTGGCCATTAGTCGTATTTAAAGACCTCCCCATTCATTAGGAAATCAGCCCCTCCTGAAGAAGCAATTAAGCGAAACGTGCGTCGAGGAGCACGCCACACAGCACCTATCCACATCTACTTATCGCTCCATACAGGGTAAGAACTTTGAAAAAACTATTATTGACCCGTGAGATTGATATGATGGTGTGAATCACCGCATTACCATCTTCATACTATGTAGAATTGCACCATATGTATGTTATACGTTCTAGCTAGATAGCTGAGAGTGCATCCAGAGGCAGCTGTTATAATTATATGCTGACCTGCATGCTTTCACACAGCTCTCACACAGCTAATAGCAGTACATATTGATGCGTATGAGGATAGGCTGTATGGCACTCTGTATGGTCTCTGCTTTTATGTTTGTTTTATGTGTTTTATGTACATGTCTTTTATGTCATCTAATAAAATTACCCATATTTTAAAGGATATTGTTGAATACCGTTTCTCCTTTAAGTTGAATCATATATATATGGTATATCCCTGTTCACAACAGGCTGTGATTATCTAGTTGGATTATAATATAAGAGATGAACGAACCTTTGAGATTTGGTTAATTTCAGCTTTGTCAAATTTCTTAAAAAGTTCGGTTTGGACCCAAATCAATTCTACCCAAACCAAAGTTGTTCCAATTGCCCTGGTATATAACACCCTGTAGTCACCTAGGACTCTTTTTTTATTAATTTTTTAATGAATTTTTGCATTTTCTCTCCCCCTCCTAAGCTTTTGAACATAATGACAACACTGAGATATATAGCGATAAGTAAACACGTTTGACAGTATTAACAAACAGCATGTTTTTAAACACACCACGCTGTTGCATGTGTTATGCTTTTTCATATGCCAAGGTTTAAAAAAATCATAGCAGTTACTTGTTGGGACCAAGCCTCCAAAAATGATGCCTTAACGGGGGCAGAATGCTTGCTGGTATTTATACACTCACAAGTGATGAATGTCAGAAGAAAATGCGGCTCATTCTGAATAATCCTAGAAAAATTCTCAGTTTTAATTGAGAGAAGCAGGAGTACAGTGTGGAAAGGGTAAGTTAATAGCGGCATGTGGCCGTATTAGTAGTGGCATCAGTAGCAACATAATATAGAAAATACAAGGCAGTAGATCATCTGTTTATGGGTAGCAATAGTAGCAGTTGTGGATGCATAGCTTTAATAGTGGCAGCAGTAGCAACATAATATAGAAAATACAAGGCAGTAGATCATCTGTTTATGGGTAGCAATTGTAGCAGTTGTGGATGCGTAGCTTTAATAGTGGCAGCAGTAGGAGATTAGCAATGACAAGTAGCAGCTGCAGAGCCAGCAACAGCCATATTGTACAGGTTTCAGGAAAACAATGGCAGTTGAACGATGGTGGCAGTGGTATGATTGCAGCAGCTTTATGGAACCAGATCGCGGTCTTTTATTAACAACCGCTACAAGAAGAATAACATTTCCAACCAACAGTATGAAAAAGGTGCAATAAGGACGGATCCACGCCGCTCTCAACACATTGCCCATAATAGCCTTGCTTCATTACCTCACCCCTTGGCTGCCAATACTCCTTCCAGCAGTTCCCACTCAGTCCACACTACACATTACCCCAGTCCCCACCAGCGGCCACCCCTCTCTACAGTTGATCACCATCCCCACTCTGCGGCATCCTACAATCACATACCGCTCAGCACCCTGCCGACACTCTTGCCCACTCCAGCTGCTCCTTCTCACACACACTCCAGTAATTACATACCGCCCAACGTCCTGCCGACCCTCATGCCCATTCCAGCCACCTGTCAGCTAAAATACTCCAGTATACACAGGTCACCAAGTCCTTTGCCGGCACTCCTACCCACCCCAGCAGCCTTACAGCCCACGCAGTCTCTCCAGACAGAAACCAACGCAAATGAAGACTTTATAGAGAAATTTAGGGCCCTAAAAACAAAATATTTTGAACATAAAAACCGACCACGACTTTCATTAATAGAACCCCCGCTCCAAGAACATACAAATCTCCTAGAGGCTTCCAATCACAGCCTCACCCTTGAGCCCCTGGTGCCTTTGCCGGCTCCCCATCCTTTTGCTACTAACCGCTTCAGTCAGCTCTCCCCCACCCCTTGCAAACCCACATCGTCCATAGATAGTCCCCCCACGGACATCTCCTTACTGTGTAACCTCACCACACATGACACACCACCATTGGTAACTACAGCTAAAAATCAGGTTATCACCATAGACAACTCACATTCTGGTCCCTCTGCGCTAGTACCTTTTTTAGGGCATGTCAAAACCACCCCACCTCCTGTCAGTCTGACCCAGTCTCCTGCACACCCCCCACACTCCCAAAAAACTGCCCACCAGATCACACAATATTTCAGACCAATCCCTGGAAAAAGAAAACTAGAACACGAGGCTGTAGGGGAGGTATCCAAAAAAGGAAAATCGTCCAGGCATTAGAAAAAACTAAACATGCCACCACCTCCACCATAAAAATCTTCAATCTTTCCTCCCATATACTGACTGCAATAGAAACTAAGGTGCTGGAGAAGGGATTATCTTTTTGCCCTTTTAATACTGTCAATCCCTTTGAGTTGTTTTTAGATATACAAAAATTTAGGCGAAATCTTACAATCAAAAGGCATTTTGAGGTTGAACACATTAAATTTCCCCCCAAGGAAAAAATAGACCAACCAATAGAGACGGAATTATCCTCATTTACACACCAAGACGTTAGACCAAAGTCCAATTTTTTTCCCCTCCATAGTCAGGGACACCACATCCCCACTTTTTTTGACCTTATATCTTCTGATATCAAAACAATGATTACTATACCAATCATGCCAAATAGAAAAGAAAATCTTAGTAAATCAGAAAAAAATGCTTTGAAAAAACTCAGTGAAAATGAAAATATAATTATCCGCGCAGCAGATAAAGGGGGTGGGATAGTTATCCAGGATTTTGCGGACTATGAAAAGGAGGCACTAAATATCCTCAATGATACGGTTTACTACGAAAAAGTGTCAGAAAATCCCTTTCCAGGTATAAATAAAGATCTCATAAAAATAATAAAGGATGCCCATGATAGAAATTATATAAACAAAAAAGAAAAAAACTTTCTAATGCCAAGAGCCCCCTGCACCCCCTATTTTTATCACCTCCCCAAGATACATAAGAATGGAACACACCCGCCTGGCAGACCCATTGTGTCAAACACAAAATGCGCCACGAGCAATCTCTCACACTATCTAGATCTTTTTTTGCAACCATATGTGCGCACATTACCCAGTTATCTTCACGATTCTAGTCAGTTAATTCGGGAACTAAAAGACATCACCTGGAAAGACTCATACGCACTATTTACCATGGACGTCACAGCCCTCTATTCCAATATTCAACACAATTTGGGCATACAGTGTATAAAAACCGTTTTAGAGGGAGATCCCACCCTCAAACCACCCCAAGTAACCTTTCTTATAGACAGTCTCCGCTTCATTTTGGAGAACAATTTTTTCATTTATAATAGCGTGACATACCATCAACGCAGGGGTACCGCTATGGGGACGAAAGTGGCGCCATCTTTCGCAAATCTTTTTATGGGGGAATTTGAAAGGCTACACATCCAAAACACCACACCCCGGATCCAACAACTCGTGTATTACAAAAGGTTCATTGATGATATCTTTATCATATGGGACGGCGACGAAAATACAGCTTTACAGTTCTGTAACAATATTAGCAATACAGGCTGGGGAATCAAATTCACCCCGAAATACAGCAAAAGTGAGATCGAATTTCTAGATATCGTCATCTCCACCAAAAACAATCAACTGGCCACTCAAACATACTTCAAATCCATTGACACAAACAGTTATATCAATTTTTCAAGTTTTCACAATAAAAAATGGTTAGAAAACATTCCATATAGCCAATACAAACGTATCCGGCGAAACTGTACCCTTGATAGTGTTTTTAAAAATCAGGCAAAAATCCTTAAAAAACGTTTTATCGAGAAAGGCTACCCAAGGAAACTTATAAAAAATGCCTACAGCAGAACCATCACCGACACACAAGAAAACTGTCTACAGCCAACAAACAGACAAGGGACACACACAGAAATGAATACAAACTTTGTCACACAATTCAATACATCAAATAATAATATACGCACAATTTTCTCAAAATACTGGTATATCCTACTACAGGATCCATACCTTGCAAAACATCTGCCCCCTAGGCCTAGAATGATTTACAGGAGAGCCCCGACGGTTAAGAACCTCCTTGCCCCTAGCAAGCCGAAACAACATAAAAAAGCTAGTTCGGCTGGCCCACCGTTACCACCCAAAAAACTAGGCAGCTACAAATGTGGAAAGAGTCGGTGCCTATGCTGTAAAACTATAACAAACAAATGCACACATTTTTCGTCTAATAAAAATGGGACCACATTCATGATAAAACATCATCTTACATGCCAGTCTAGCTATGTAATTTATTTGATTGAGTGCAGCTGCGGGCTTCAATATGTAGGCCGCACCACCCAGGAGTTACACTGCAGGCTTAACCAACATAGGCACAACATCCGAAAACACTATCAAAAACATAGCCTTTCCAGACATTGTGCCTCCACATCAGAGAAAGAAGAACATCCTATCAAAATCACACCAATTGATTATATACCAGAAAACCCATACAATCGGTTCAGTACATTACAGCGAAGAGAAGTCTACTGGATGTACCAATTGGATACCCTTGCGCCCCAAGGGCTGAATGAAATAAATGAGACCATCCTCTAGTATAAACTTTTTCAAAGGACATCCATGAAAAACTTCTAACATCCCGCCATTTGGTATTCCATCTTGAATATTAAAAGATTTTTTATGCAAGGGGCCCATACAGCCGAATACTCTAAAATTTAGGTTATTATATCTATATATCTCTCTGAATGTTTGGAGTTGACCGGGGCATAGGGCGGCCTCAGTTTTATATCCCAAATACTATCTTTATGTGGCCTCAGTTTTATATCCCAAATACGACCCCCATGTAACAAACATCTGCAGTCCTACAGTATGCCCAAAAAATCTCTGCTAGCTACATTTGTGAAACTGTGTCTATAATGAACAATTGATACAGCCTCATGAAATAACTACAACATTGTATCAGTAGCCATTTCCCTTGGATTCGAATCAGGTTAATCTCCTGATATTGGCCCCCCCCCCCCCTATTCTTTTGAAAAAAATCAGCCACCAACCCTTTTCCCCCTCCTCCATTTTTATCTACCAATATATGAAATTTTATTTACAGTAGGATTTTTATATATATTCTTATATAAATCATGGTAAAAGTTCATGTATGTGCTGATGTATATGTGTGTATGGGCTCGTATATATAGGTGCATACATACATGTATATATATAATATAATTTATTTATTTATCTATTAAGATGTACGTATTTTATATATAAAAATTCTTTTTATCTTTAATCAATGTAACCACCATGCTTTACACCACCCCCTGTACTATTTATTACATTTCATCCATTCATTTTGGATATAGGATGTATATTATCATATATATGTATTTTTTTATATTCCCCTTTTTATTTATTTTTTTTATTTTTTATATACATATGCTTTTGTATTTTTATATACTATATATGTTTATTTTTATTTTTATATGTATATATATATATATATATATATACACACTTTTGTTTATCGGTATCCTATTATATATATTTTTACTTTCAATAATACCACCATGCTTTATACCACTCCATGCCCAGTCTCTTTCCCAATAATCATTAATACTAGACTGATCAATCCATAAGCAATGTAAATACGGCCAAATTTTAACATAAGCAATGTAAATACGGCCAAATTTTTAACCACTACAGTAATGCCTTATCCCATAGCAACTTAAAAGAAATTATATCCTTTTTCTCTTTTCAAAAACAAATTGGGTCCATTTTTTTATATATATATCTAAAAGGATCAGCAAGTAGCGTGATCCCCGACATCAGCTCTCTATAGTTGTTGATACATACTTACTCCCCGCCCCCCTCCCCCTCCCCTTGCTCCACCTCTGTTTGGCCTCACGCGCCTTTTTTGTGTTTAAATAACCGCCACATGTGAATGCTGTTTTATGTTGTATACTGTCCTGATGAAGGGGGCTCTCCGCCCCTGAAACGCGTTGACTAAAAATAAAAAAAAGTATTGTGTTACCAATACATACCGGCTCCTGACTCCTGCTGACAGCGCCATCCAAAGGTTCATCTTTTTTTCTTCTTCTGCAACGTACTTCTCCCCGACGAATGCTTCCAAGGCACGGGGCTGGAACCTAGGCAGCAGCGCAGGCACCCCGCACGCTGATCGGGAAAATCAGCACAAGCTTCATATAGATGTTGTGACTCTTCACAACATCTTCTGGTAAGAGTTTTCACTTTACCTTTTTGTACCTATCATTAGACTACACCACACATGAGGCGCTGCCTCCTATCTCTCTTTTATCTTCTTTATGGAACATGATGGGAGTCAAACAGCAACAGTGGCAAGATAGGACACCGTCAGCAAGATTAGATATATTCATTAGCCTCAGCCAGAGGAGTATGAAAATCTTCCCAGATCCATGCCTTTTTGATTCTGAGAAAAATGATGTTTTGAACACTGGCGGAGGACAACATAGTCCTTTTGGGTGTCACCACAGCTCCTACCACGCTGAAAATCCTCTCTAAAATGACACCGCAGACTGGGCAAGAAAGTAGACATAGAGGATACTGGGTCATTTGGGGCCACTGTTCTAGTCTGCCTGCCCAGAAGTCAATAGAGTATAAACCAGAAAAAAAGCAGAATCCAGGTAGAACTGGACCTGGGTGTTGAGGCAGGAGGTGTCTGTTTGCTGATTTGCTTCTGCCTGGTGTGGCACGTAAAAAAAACTTTCCCATCATATTGAGGAGACTGAACTAGCTGCTGCTGCTGCTGCTGCAGCTACTGCTACCAGAGGCAGTGAGGAGAGTGGGAGGTGGGTGACCCTGCAAGGGGCAGAAAGTAGCATCCCTTTTAGACATGCTGAGGCAAGCTACATACACAGTGTTTCCTGGTAATAAATAAATTTGGCCTCATTTTCGACGAAAGGAAAACATTCCCCCATTTTGCTTTCATAGCGAGGGTCTAAAAGCATGGCTATCCAGTAATTATCAGACTGATTCAGGTGAATTATATGCCTTTCTGTGTGCAAACAAGCAGGCATATAGCTCATCATTATGGCCACGGTGCCCTCAGAGAGCTGGAGAGAGATAACTAGAAGATACTGTGTTATTTGTGTTTCAAAACACAGATTAAAAAAAGACCTTCCTCTACTGTAAAACACTAGTGATGATCGAGCACCCCGATGCTTGGGTGCTCGGGTGCTCTGCCCGAGCACACCGGGATGCTCGGGTGCTCTACCGAGCACCCGAGCCCTATAGAAGTCAATGGGAGGACCCGAGCATTAAACCAGGCACCCCCTGCTCTGAAGAGGGGAGGGTGCCTGGTTCATAGGAAAAGGTCAGAAATTGATGGAAACACCACCGAAATGGGTCGGGGACAGCATGGGGAAGATGTCTGGATGCATCTTGGACTACAATGTCGCTGCGGGTAACGATGTTGCCCGAGTTGTACGCCACTTTTACAGACTGACCATAAAACTCACAAAACCGAAGATAAAAGCGATTTTAGATGAAGAATTGTTAGGAAACATTCTTTCCTGTATATTTACTTTTATATAAAGAGCAAGTTCAGACAAAATTTTTCGTGATTTTCGGAACTGGGGCCATGACTAAGAGGGACGGCCGGTGGTTTCGATTGTGTTGACCGGACTCTTGGACGATCAAACTGAACTCATTGGAAGAGGAATGGCATCCGTATTGTACCTGTAGAGGTGAAATTCTTGTACTAGCGCAAGCCAAACCACAGCCGAAACCTTTCATTAATCAACAACTTAAGTTGGAGGTTCGAAGACGATCCCCGGCAGCGTTATTCCCATTTCCCGCCGAGCATTTTCTGGGAAACTAAAGTCTTTGGGTTCCGGGGAGAGTATGGTTGCAAAGCTGAAACTTAAACTAATTGATGGAAGGGCACCACCAGGAGTGGAGCCTGTGGCTTAATTTGACTACGCACGGGAAGCCTCACCTGGCCCGGACACAGAAAGGATTGACAGATTGATGCCTATTTCGCGATTCTGTGGGTGGTGGTGCATGGCCGTTTTGAGCGTGTGGATCGAGACACTCCTCAGTGCTAATTAATTACGTGACCCCCGGTGATTACGATTGTGTTGACCAGACTATCATCTGATGATAATGAACTTGGAAGAGGAACGGACGTTGAGCTGACTGTGTAAAAAATTGTAGGTGAGAGCCTGCTGCCGCTTTGTTAACTCTAGATAACTTCTAAGCTGATCGCACGTCCCAGTGATGTTGACGATCTATTCGGATGTCTGCTCTATCAACTTTTGATGTTCTTTTTTGCGCCTACCATGGTGACCACGAGTAATGGGGAATCAGGCTTCGCTTCCGGAGAGGGAGCCTGAGGGATGGCCACGGCTACCACTTCCAAGAAACGCAGGCGGGGGCGCGCAAATTTCCCAGTACCGAGTCAGGGAGGTAGTGACGATAATTAGCAATACAGGACTCTTAAGAGAGCCTGTCATTGGAACGAGTAAAAAAAAATTACAGGGAAAGTCATAGGTATTTAGGATGAGGGCCTGCTGGTGAGCTGACATCTAAAACATTATGGGTGAGGGCCTGCTGGTGAGCTGACCATCTAAAACATTAAGGATGAGGGCCTGCTGGTGAGCTAACCATCCAAAAAATTATATGAGAAGGCAAATACGTGATGGACGAGGAGGAGGAGGAGAAGAAAAGGAAGATTCAACCATATACCCTTTTTTGTGGCGGAAGGTGTGCATGGAAATACAGAGTATTCAGTACATTCTAAACAACACATTTAAAGTGCCTTTATGTTCAGTTGTGGCTTTCCTCTGGTGGAGTGGAGAAGTCAGGGGCAATCCAGGCCTTGTTCATTTTTATAAGAGTCAACCTGTCAGCATTTTCAGTTGACAGCCGGATACGCTTATCTGTTATAATGCCACCCGCTCAGACAAAACGCTGGCGGCAGGGCAGGCCAGCACCTCCAAGGCGTAGAGCGCCAGTTCATGCCACGTGTCAAGCTTGGACACCCAGTAGTTGTAAGGCACTGAGGGATCACTGAGGACGCTGACATGGTCTGCTACGTACTCCTTTACCATCTTCCAAAACTTTTCCCTCTTGTGACACCAGGACGTGCATCATGTTGAAACTGTCCCAGGCCTTGGAGAGTGTTGCCCTGCCTTTGCTGGAAGTGCTGTGTGTTCCCCTTGTCTCCCCACCTCGGTTGCCCAAGGAAGTACGGACTCTGCTGCCAGCGCTGTCAGATGGAAAATTTTGCAGCAATCTGTCAACAAGGAACTTCTGGTATAGCACCATTTTTCTCGTCCTCTCCACCGGAGGTATGAGAGATGAGAAGTTCTCTTTGTAACGGGGGTCCAGAAGGGTGAACACCCTGTAATCCCTGTTATCTAAAATGCGTATAACACGGGGGTCACGGGAAAGGCAGCCTAACATGAAGTCAGCCATGTGTGCCAGAGTACCAGTGGACAAGACTTCGCTGTCGTCATCAGAAGGATGACTGTCCATCTCCTCATCCTCTTCCTCCTCTTCTGTCCACCTACGCTGAACAGATGGAATTAAATTTCCATGGCTACTACCCTGTGTAGCGGAGGCAACCGTCCCCTGCTCCTCCTCCTCCAATACGCGCTGAAAAGACAAACTGAGGGTGTTCTGGCTATCACCCAGGGTCATGTCTTCTTCCCCCATTTCCAACTCTTCCCCACAAACAGCTTCGGCCTTAATTGTGAGCAGTGAGCGTTTGAGTAGACACAGAAGTGGGATGGTTACACTGACAATAGCATTATCGCCGCTCACCATCTTTGTCGATTCCTCAAAGTTTCTTAACACCTCACAGAGGTCCGACATCCATGCCCACTCCTCGCTTGTGAAGAGCGGAAGCTGACTGGAAAGGCGACGACCGTGCTGCAGCTGGTATTCCATTACTGCCCTTTGCTGCTCACAAAGCCTGGCCAACAAGTGTAACGTGGAGTTCCAGCGCGTGCTCACGTCGCACAACAGCCGGTGAGCTGGCAATTTCAAGCAATGCTGCAGCGTCAACAGACCGGCTGAAGCTGTTGATGAGTTGCGGAAATGTGCACACACGCGGCGCACCTTCGCCATTAGCTAGGGCAAATTGGGGTAGGTTTTCAGAAACCGCTGAACAACTAAGTTAAAGACGTGGGCTAGGCATGAAATGTGTGTGAGCTTGCCGAGCTCCAAAGCCGCCACCAAGTTACGCCCATTATCACACACAACCATGCCTGGTTGCAGGTTGAGTAGCGAGAGCCACAGCTCAGTCTGGTCTCTTATCCCCTGCCACAGCTCTGCGGCGGTGTGCTGTTTATCCCCTAAGCATATCATCTTCAGCACGGCCTGTTGACGCATCCCCACAGCAGTGCTACACTGCTTCCAGCTACCAGCTGATGGCTGATTGGTGCTGCACGTGAAGAATTCGGAGGTGAAAGTGGAGGAGGAGGAGGAGGAGCCACTTACATAGGTGCTGGCGGTAACCCTGATGGAAGTAGGGCCCGCAATCCTGTGCGTCGGTAGCACCTGTGCCATCCCAGGGTACAAATCGCTCCCAGCCTCCACTACGTTCACCCAGTGTGCCGTCAGGGAAATGTAGCGTCTCTGGCCACAAGCACTTGTCCATGTGTCAGTCGTTAGGTGGACCTTAGCAGTAACTGCGTTGGTCAGTGCACGGGTGATGTTAGCAGACACATGCGGGTGTAAGGCGGGGATGGCACACCGGGAAAAATAGTGGCGGCTGGGGACTGAGTACCGAGGGACAGCCGCCAACATCAGGCCGCGAAAGGCCTTGGTGTCCACAAGCCTAAATGGCAACATTTCAACCGCCAATAACTTAGAAAGTTGGGCGGTTAGAGCCATGGCCTGTGGGTGGGTGGCTGTGTATTTGTGCTTGCATTCAAATGCCTGGGGTAAAGACATTTGGACGCTGCACTGGGACAGGGAAGTGGATGTGGTCACTGATGGTGCTTGCGACGGTACAGGTGCAGCGTGGGAGGCATCCGGGCTTGCGCCTTTGACAGGCGATTGGTCGTCACCCAACATAGGGGAAGAGGAGGCAGTGGTGTGACCCGCGGACACAGATTGTGGACCCAGGCATTCCTCCCACTTATTGCGGTGCTTGGCTGCCATGTGGCGTATCATGCTGGTGGTGGTGAGTTCACACCTTTGTTCATTTTGGTGTGGCACAGGTTGCAAACTACTATTCTTTAGTCGTCTGCACTTTCCGCAAAAAAGCGCCATACCACGGAACACCTACCCCTTGGTAAGAGAGATTTCCGCAAGGGGGTGCTCTGTGGAACACTTGCGGGCCTGTTTGGCGACACCCGCCTTCTCCCTGTTGCCACCCCACTGCCTCTTCTAGCCTGTTGCGGTGCTGTAGATCGCTCCTTCCTGGGACTGCTGTCCTCGCTCGCGTTTCCGCCTTCCCATGTTGGGTCAGTGACCTCATCGTCCACCAAGTCCTCCTCAACTTCCCCACTCCGATCATCCTCCTCATTTGCTGACCCCAACACAACTTCAGTGATTGACAACAGTATATCATCCTCTTCATCAACCTCTGTAGACAGTAATTGTGGTTGACTTGATGGCAACTGTGTCTCGTCATCATCCACCTCCTTAAACACATCATCTTGTGAGTGTGAAGGCTCTAGAGGTTGAGAATCAGGGCACAATATCTCATGTCCCTTTTCAAGAGTGCTTGGGGAGAGGGCCAAATTAAGTGATGGGGGTGAAAATAGCTCCTCGGAACATCCGAGTACCTGATCGCTTGTTTGGCCAGACTCTACATGGTGGGAGGAAGGATGATCAGGGTGAGGATTGTGTTGTTGACCAGACTGTTGGCTACTGAGACTGGACTTGGTGGAAGACAGGGTGGTGCTTAACCCAGTGGAAGCATTATCTGCTGCAATCCAGCCGACCACCTGGTCGCACTGGTCTGACTTCAAGAGTGTTGTCTTGCGACGCCCTGCAAACTGGGACATGAAGCTAGGTATCGTGGATGACTGTTTTCCTTGTGCAGTAGCATAGTTGCAACGCGCCCTGTCTAGAAATAAGTGTAGATTTGCTTCTCACTGGTCACAGCAAGCAGAGTTTGAACAATACAGAAACTGACTGTAACTGCAATTTGAATTAAATATAGGCGTCACACACGGCCTAGATATCAGTGCTGATTTGCTTCTCACTGGTCACAGCAAGCAGCGTTTGTTTAATACAGAAACTGACTGTAACTGCAATTTGGATTAAATATAGGCATCACACACGGCCTAGATATCAGTGCTTATTTGCTTCTCACTGGTCACAGCAAGCAGAGTTTGTATAATACAGAAACTGACTGTAACTGCAATTTGAATTAAATATAGGCATCACATACGGCCTAGATATCAGTGCTGATTTGCTTCTCACTTGTCACAGCAAGCAGAGTTTGTATAATACAGAAACTGACTGTAACTGCAATTTGGATTAAATATAGGCGTCACACACGGCCTAGATATCAGTGCTGATTTGTTTCTCACTGGTCACAGCAAGTAGCGTTTTTAGAATGCAGAAAATGTCACTAAAGGTCGCCCTGACACAAAAAAATAATTCCCCCAAAATAAATTTTGCTGCTACCTCTAACAATAGTCCTTAAAAGGACTTTTGGGTCTCTGAAAGGTTTGAGATCAAATTCGCTCTGTCCCTTCCTAACAGCAGCTCTCCCTGACTCGCAATGAGCCGAACCCGCGTGACCGGGTGCTATATAGCACCCGATGACGTGTTCCGGCCAGCCAATCACTGTAATTCCAGTGATGGCAATACTTACCAGAATGTTTATTGGCTGCTTAGAAGGCGCCAAACGTCCGGGGAGGAGACTCGAGCATGGCGCTCGAGCACATGTGTTATTCGGCGGAGCGCTCGGATCTGCCGAGCATAGCGATGCTCGAGCCAAACCGGTACTCGGCCGAGCATGCTTGATCATCACTATAAAACCAGTTTTAATCCTTTATTACAATTATCCCCCCATAACCACACTAATAAAAAGATGCAGAAAAGGCTGGTGCAAGATTTGTATACTTTGTTAAAAGATGAGTAAAGATTAGAAAAATTTTATTTGGCAGATTCACCGAACTTCGACAAGAAATTTGATAAGTTACAAATTAATTAATCACAAATCGTTATAAATAAGGTATACCCAGGCCTCTGTGTGAAGGCTTGGAAGTTAACCATTTCCTGACTGCAACTTAAATATACTGCCTGTCCAAAAAAAAAGTCGCCACCTGGATTTAACTAAACAAATTGGTATGAGCCTCCTATTGGATAATTACTGCATGGGCGATTATCTTTCAGCTGGCAACAAGTTATTTAACCCCAACTAGTGCAATTAGTTGCTTCTCATTTCTTAAACAACCATGTCGAAAGACACATCTCGGGGTCGTGGAAAAGATGTTAGTCTGTTTGAGAAGGGTCAAATCATTGGCATGCATCAAGCAGAGAAAACATCTAAGGAGATTGCAGAAACTACTAAAATTGGGTTAAGAATTGTCCAATGCATTATTAAAAACTGGAAGGATAGTGGGCACCCATCATATTCGATGAAGAAATGAGGCAGGAAAAAAATCCTGAATGATCGTGATCGGCGATCACTTAAACGTTTGATGAAATCAAATTGAAGAAAAACAACAGTAGAACTCAGGGCTATGTTTAACAGTGAAAGTAAGAGCATTTCCACATGTACAATGCGAAGGGAACTCAAGGGATTGGGACTGAACAGCTGTGTAGCCGTAAGAAAACCACTAATCAGTGAGGCAAACCAGAAAAAAAGGCTTCAATTTGCTAGGGAGCATAAAGATTGGACTCTGGAGCAATGGAAGAAGGTCATGTGGTCTGATTAGTCAAGATTTACCCTGTTCCAGAGTGATGGGTGCATCAGGGTAAGGCTACATTCACACGACCGTATGTGTTTTGCAGTCCACAAAATACGGATACCGGCCGTGTGAATGTAGCCGACCCTATGATAGAAATGCCTATTCTTTTCCGCGATTGCGGACAAGGATAGGACATGCTCTATCTTTTTTGCGGGGATCTACGGATGCAGACAGCACATTGTGTGCTGTCTGCATATTTTGCGGCCCTATTGAAATGAATGGGTCCGCACCCGTTCCGCAAAATTGCGGAACGGATGTGGAGCCAAAAATACAGTCGTGTGAATGTAGCCTTAGAAGAGAGGTAGATGAAGTGATGCACCCATCATGCCTAGTGCCTACTGTACAAGCCTGTGGGGGCAGTGCTATGATCTGGGTTTGCTGCAGTTGAGGATAGTGGTGCGTGAAACACACTAAAAAAGACCAAAGGAGAAGGCGCCAAGTTCCTAGGAGTTAATTAGGAAGAGGTTATGAAGTGGATCATAGAGACCCGTATAATGCAATCTATATACACTTATTTCTTTATGTCTCAAAGGATAGAAATATAGAGTAGCAATACTTACACATATATAAAATTGCGTGTTACAATCAGAATAGATTCATATATAATATTAAATATTAGTGGTGGCGCGTCGCTGCACTGGACATCTGAGGATCGCTGCGTTGCTGTACAGCGGCGGCTCAGTGTCCATCCATACTTATCCCTGTGTATTGAATCCAATTTAAATTAGTATATTTATTCCGATTGCAATTATGTGGGCCGACAGTTTGTGGCGCGTCACTTCCGGTGTGTTTCAGCGTGAAACGTACGCGGAAACCGGATGTGGCGTCGCTAGAAGCTTTTTTGGTGGTTTTCTCTTGTCTATTTAAGTACCACCTTTTGCTATTGTATTTATATCTGCTCCTGATGAAGGGGACCCATTATTAGGCCCCGAAATGCGTTGAGCTTCCTCTCCTCTCCTACCCTGGCTTTGGAACAAAAGAAAAAGTTTAAGATGCACTGTCGAGTGTTTGCTGTCCTATTCTGACATCTCTACAGGCGACCCAGGCGCAGGAGGTGTGGTGTGGGTGTCTTGAGCTTTATCCCACATTACCCTCCTGGGTGAAGTGAGTCACTAACATTTTGGCTTTGATTTTATATTAATATTTGATTTTATACTAATATTTGATATTATATATTAATCTATTCTGATTGTAACACGCAATTTTCTATATGTGTAAGTATTGCTACTCTATATTTCTATCCTTTGAGACATAAAGAAATGAGTCTATATAGATTGCATTATACGGGTCTCTATGATCCACTTCATAGCCTCTTCCTAATTTACTCCTAGGGAACTTGGCACCTTCTCATTTTGGGTCTTTTTTAGTGTGTTTCACGCACCACTATCCTCTTTCTCTATCACCTACCCTGAGTTCTCCAAGGCTAGGTTGAGACCATTGGCAGCCTGCCCACCACTGCTTTACTAAGAAATATATTTGTATAATATAATTTTCTTATTTAAAAGTCTTTTTTGTATATTGTTCTTTTTTGCCTTCCTTGCGGCGCCCTGCTAAGTTATTCCGGGACCCTCTACCTGAAGGTCCAGTGACTAACACTCTCTTTTTTTTTTCTTCCTGTCTCTGATTTGCTGCAGTTGGTCAGGTCTTGTTTCAGCAACAGTATGTGCTCCAAGAATGAAGTCAGCTGACTTCCTGAACATGCTGAATGACCAGGTTATTCCATTAATGGATTTTTTCTTCCCTGATGGCAAGGGCATATTCCAAGATGACAATGCCAGGATTCATCGGGCTCAAATTGTGAAAGAGTGGTTCTGGGAGCATGAGACATCATTTTCACAAATGAATTGGCCACGACAGAGTCCAGACCTTAACCCCATTGAGAATCTTTGGGATGTACTGGAGAAGGCTTTGCACAGCAGTCACACTCTACCATCAACAATGCAAAATCTTGGCGAAAAATTTATGCAAAACTGGATGGAAATAAATCTTGTGACATTGCAGAAGCTTATCGAAACAATGCCACAGTGAATGCGTGCCCTAATCCAATGAAGTCCAACGAAAAATTAGAGTGTGTGACCTTTTTTTTGGTGGCAACTTTTTTTTTGGACAGGCAGTGTATATAGTATATTTACAGTGGATATAAAAATTCTACACACCCCTGTTAAAATGTCAGGTTTCTGTGATGTAAAAATGAAACAAAGATAAATCATTTCATAACTTTTTCCACCTTTTTTTCGTCTTTTATATCTTTATTAATTTTAATAGATACAAGTAAATAAAAGCGGGCAAACTAGAGACCGAGAGATTAATTGCCAAAGAGAGTAAAACTAACCCTAAAATGTTCTTCAATTATATAAATGTTAAAAAGTATAAATCTGAAGGTGTCGGCCCTTTAACCACCTCAGCCCCCAGTGCTTAAACACCCTGAAAGACCAGGCCACTTTTTACACTTCTGACCTACACTACTTTCACCGTTTATTGCTCGGTCATGCAACTTACCACCCAAATGAATTTTACCTCCTTTTCTTCTCACTAATAGAGCTTTCATTTGGTGGTATTTCATTGCTGCTGACATTTTTACTTTTTTTGTTATTAATCGAAATTTAACGATTTTTTTGCAAAAAAATGACATTTTTCACTTTCAGTTGTAAAATTTTGCAAAAAAAACGACATCCATATAGAAATTTTACGCTAAATTTATAGTTCTACATGTCTTTGATAAAAAAAAATGTTTGGGTAAAAAAAAAATGGTTTGGGTAAAAGTTATAGCGTTTACAAACTATGGTACAAAAATGTGAATTTCCGCTTTTTGAAGCAGCTCTGACTTTCTGAGCACCTGTCATGTTTCCTGAGGTTCTACAATGCCCAGACAGTACAAACACCCCACAAATGACCCCATTTCTGAAAGTACACACCCTAAGGTATTCGCTGATGGGCATAGTGAGTTCATAGAACTTTTTATTTTTTGTCACAAGTTAGCGGAAAATGATGATTTTTTTTCTTTTTTTTTTTTTTCTTACAAAGTCTCATATTCCACTAACTTGTGACAAAAAATAAAAAATTCTATGAACTCACTATGCCCATCAGCGAATACCTTGGGGTCTCTTCTTTCCAAAATGGGGTCACTTGTGGGGTAGTTATACTGCCCTGGCATTCTAGGGGCCCAAATGTGTGGTAAGGAGTTTGAAATCAAATTCTGTAAAAAATGACCTGTGAAATCCGAAAGGTGCTCTTTGGAATATGGGCCCCTTTGCCCACCTAGGCTGCAAAAAAGTGTCACACATCTGGTATCTCCGTACTCAGGAGAAGGTGGGGAATGTGTTTTGGGGTGTCATTTTATATATACCCATGCTGGGTGAGAGAAATATCTTGGCAAAAGACAACTTTTCCCATTTTTTTATACAAAGTTGTCATTTGACCAAGATATTTATCTCACCCAGCATGGGTATATGTAAAAAGACACCCCAAAACACATTCCTCAACTTCTCCTGAGTACGGGGATACCAGATGTGTGACACTTTTTTGCAGCCTAGGTGGGCAAAGGGGCCCATATTCCAAAGAGCACCTTTCGGATTTCACAGGTCATTTTTTACTGAATTTGATTTCAAACTCCTTACCACACATTTGGGCCCCTAGAATACCAGGGCAGTATAACTACCCCACAAGTGACCCCATTTTGGAAAGAAGACACCCCAAGGTATTCCGTGAGGGGCATGACGAGTTCCTAGAATTTTTTATTTTTTGTCACAAGTTAGTGGAAAATGATGATTTTTTTTTTTTTTCAAACAAAGTCTCATATTCCACAAACTTGTGACAAAAAATAAAAACTTCCATGAACTCACTATGCCCATCAGCGAATACCTTGGGGTCTCTTCTTTCCAAAATGGGGTCACTTGTGGGGTAGTTATACTGCCCTGGCATTCTAGGGGCCCAAATGTGTGGTAAGTAGGTAAATGACCTGTGAAATCCGAAAGGTGCTCTTTGGAATGTGGGCTGCTTTGCCCACCTAGGCTGCAAAAAAGTGTCACACATCTGGTATCTCTGTATTCAGGAGAAGTTGAGGAATGTGTTTTGGGGTGTCTTTTTACATATACCCATGCTGGGTGAGATAAATATCTTGGTCAAATGCCAACTTTGTATAAAAAAATGGGAAAAGTTGTCTTTTGCCAAGATATTTCTCTCACCCAGCATGGGTATATGTAAAATGACACCCCAAAACACATTCCCCAACTTCTCCCGATTACGGAGATACCAGATGTGTGACACTTTTTTGCAGCCGAGGTGGGCAAAGGGGCCCATATTCAAAAGAGCACCTTTCGGATTTCACAGGTCATTTTTTACAGAATTTGATTTCAAACTCCTTACCACACATTTGGGCCCCTAGAATGCCAGGGCAGTATAACTACCCCACAAATGACCCCATTTTGGAAAGAAGAGACCCCAAGGTATTCGCTGATGGGCATAGTGAGTTCATGGAAGTTTTTATTTTTTGTCACAAGTTAGTGGAATATGAGACTTTGTATGAAAAAAAAATAAAAAAAAAAATAAGCATTTTCCACTAACTTGTGACAAAAAATAAAAAATTCTAGGAACTCGCCATGCCCCTCACGGAATACCTTGGGGTGTCTTCTTTCCAAAATGGGGTCACTTGTGGGGTAGTTATACTGCCCTGGCATTTTCCAGGGGCCCAAATGTGTGGTAAGTAGGTAAATGACCTGTGAAATCCTAAAGGTGCTCTTTGGAATATGGGCCCCTTTGCCCACCTAGGCTGCAAAAAAGTGTCACACATGTGGTATCGCCGTATTCAGGAGAAGTTGGGGAATGTGTTTTGGGGTGTCATTTTACATATACCCATGCTGGGTGAGAGAAATATCTTGGCAAAAGACAACTTTTCCCATTTTTTTATACAAAGTTGGCATTTGACCAAGATATTTCTCTCACCCAGCATGGGTATATGTAAAATGACACCCCAAAACACATTCCCCAACCTCTCCTGAGTACGGCGATACCAGATGTGTGACACTTTTTTGCAGCCTAGATGCGCAAAGGTGCCCAAATTCCTTTTAGGAGGGCATTTTTAGACATTTGGATACCAGACTTCTTCTCACGCTTTGGGGCCCCTAGAATGCCAGGGCAGTATAAATACCCCACATGTGACCCCATTTTGGAAAGAAGACACCCCAAGGTATTCAATGAGGGGCATGGCGAGTTCATAGAAATTTTTTTTTTTTGGCACAAGTTAGCGGAAATTGATATTTTTAATTTTTTTCTCACAAAGTCTCCCGTTCCGCTAACTTGGGACAAAAATTTCAATCTTTCATGGACTCAATATGCCCCTCACGGAATACCTGGGGGTGTCTTCTTTCCGAAATGGGGTCACATGTGGGATATTTATACTGCCCTGGCATTCTAGGGGCCCTAAAGCGTGAGAAGAAGTCTGGAATATAAATGTCTAAAAAATTTTACGCATTTGGATTCCGTGAGGGGTATGGTGAGTTCATGTGAGATTTTATTTTTTGACACAAGTTAGTGGAATATGAGACTTTGTAAGAAAAAAAAAAAATAATTCCGCTAACTTGGGCCAAAAAAATATCTGAATGGAGCCTTACAGAGGGGTGATCAATGACAGGGGGGGTGATCAATGACAGGGGGGGTGATCAATGACAGGGGGGGTGATCAATGACAGGGGTGGTGATCAATGACAGGGGGGTGATCAATGACAGGGGGGTGATCAATGACAGGGGGGTGATCAGGGAGTCTATATGGGGTGATAACCACAGTCATTGATCACGCCCGTGTAAGGCTTCATTCAGACGTCCGGATGCGTTTTGCGGATCCGATCCATCTATCAGTGCATCCGTAAAAATCATGCGGACATCTGAATGGAGCTTTACAGGGGGGTAATCAATGACAGGGGGGTAATCAGGGAGTCTATATGGGGTGATCACCACAGTCATTGATCACGCCCCTGTAAGGCTTCATTCAGACGTCCGGATGCGTTTTGCGGATCCGATCCATCTATCAGTGCATCCGTAAAAATCATGCGGACATCTGAATGGAGCTTTACAGGGGGGTAATCAATGACAGGGGGGTAATCAATGACAGGGGGGTGATCAGGGAGTCTATATGGGGTGATCACCACAGTCATTGATCATGCCCCTGTAAGGCTTCATTCAGACGTCCGGATGCGTTTTGCGGATCCGATCCATCTATCAGTGCATCCGTAAAAATCATGCGGACATCTGAATGGAGCTTTACAGGGGGGTGATCAATGACAGGGGGGTGATCACCACAGTCATTGATCATGCCCCTGTAAGGCTTCATTCAGACGACCGGATGCGTTTTGCGGATCCGATCCATGTATCAATGCATCCGTAAAAATCATGCGGACATCTGAATGGAGCTTTACAGGGGGGTGATCAGGGAGTCTATATGGGGTGATCACCACAGTCATTGATCATGCCCCTGTAAGGCTTCATTCAGACGTCCGGATGCGTTTTGCGGAACCGATCCATCTATCAGTGCATCCGTAAAAATCATGCGGACATCTGAATGGAGCTTTACAGGGGGGTAATCAATGACAGGGGGGTAATCAATGACAGGGGGGTGATCAGGGAGTCTATATGGGGTGATCACCACAGTCATTGATCATGCCCCTGTAAGGCTTCATTCAGACGTCCGGATGCGTTTTGCGGATCCGATCCATCTATCAGTGCATCCGTAAAAATCATGCGGACATCTGAATGGAGCTTTACAGGGGGGTAATCAATGACAGGGGGGTAATCAATGACAGGGGGGTGATCAGGGAGTCTATATGGGGTGATCACCACAGTCATTGATCACGCCCCTGTAAGGCTTCATTCAGACGTCCGGATGCGTTTTGCGGATCCGATCCATCTATCAGTGGATCCGTAAAAATCATGCGGACGTCTGAATGGAGCTTTACAGGGGGTTGATCAATGACAGGGGGGTAATCAATGACAGGGGGGTGATCAGGGAGTTTATATGGGGTGATCAGGGGTGATTAGGGGTGATCAGGGGCTAATAAGGGGTTAATAAGTGACGGGGGGGGGGTGTAGTGTAGTGTAGTGGTGCTTGGTGCTACTTTACTGAGCTACCTGTGTCCTCTGGTGGTCGATCCAAACAAAGGGGACCACCAGAGGACCAGGTAGCAGGTATATTAGACACTGTTATCAAAACAGCGTCTAATATACCTGTTAGGGGTTAAAAAAAACACATCTCCAGCCTGCCAGCGAACGATCGCCGCTGGCAGGCTGGAGATCAACTCTCTTACCTTCCGTTCCTGTGAGCGCGCGCGCCTGTGTGCGCGCGTTCACAGGAAGTCTCGCGTCTCGCGAGATGACGCGTATATGCGTGACTGTGCGCAGCGCTGCCACCTCCGGAACGCGATCCTGCGTTAGGCGGTCCGGAGGTGGTTAAAGAGTAATGAGGGGGGAGTCGCAGAGAGCGACGAGGAGAAAGCAAAGCTGTTAAATAATTATGTAACTCCAAGTCAATCACACTTCTGTGAAATCAAACTGTCCACTTAGGAAGCAATACTGAGTGACAATCAATTTCACATGCTGTTGTGCAAATGGGATAGACAACAGGTGGAAATTATAGGCAATTAGCATGACACCTCCAATAAAGGAGTGGTTCGGCAGGTGGTAACCACAGACCACTTCTCAGTTCCTATGCTTCCTGGCTGATGTTTTGGTCACTTTTGAATGCTGGCAGTGCTTTCACTCTAGTGGTAGCATGAGACGAAGTCTACAACCCACACAAGTGGCTCAGGTAGTGCAGCTTATCCAGGATGGCACATCAATGCGAGCTGTGGCAAGAAGGTTTGCTGTGTCTGTCAGCGTTGTGTCCAGAGTATGGAGGCGCTGCCAGGAGACAGGCCAGTACATCAGGAGACGTGGAGGAGGCCGTAAGAGGGCAACAACCCAGCAGCAGGACCGCTACCTCCGCCTTTGTGCAAGGAGGAACAGGAGGATCACTGCCAGAGCCCTACAAAATGACTTCCAGCAGGCCACAAATGTGCATGTGTCTGCTCAAACGGTCAGAAACAGACTCCATGAGGGTGATATGAGGGCCCGACGTCCACAGGTGCGGCTTGTGCTTACAGCCCAACACCGTGCAGGCATTTGCCAGAGAACACCAAGATTGGCAAATTCGCCACTGGCGCCCTGTGCTCTTCACAGATGAAAGCAGGTTCACACTGAGCACATGTGACAGATGTGACAGACGTGACAGAGTCTGGAGACGCCGTGGAGAACGTTCTGCTGCCTGAAACATCCTCCAGCATGACCGGTTTGGCATTGGGTCAGTAATGGTGTGGGGTGGCATTTCTTTGGAGGGCTGCACAGCCCTCCATGTGCTCACCAGAGGTAGCATGACTGCCATTAGGTACCGAGATGAGATCCTCAGACCCCTTGTGAGACCATATGCTGGTGCGGTTGGCCCTGGGTTCCTCCTAATGCAAGACAATGCTAGACCTCGAGTGGATGGAGTGTGTCAACAGTTCCTGCAAGACGAAGGCATTGATGCTAAGGACTGGCCCGCCCGTTCCCCAGTCCTTAATCCAATTGAGCACATCTGGGACATCATGTCTCGCTCTATCCACCAATGTCACGTTGAACCACAGACTGTCCAGGAGTTGGCAGATGCTTTAGTCCAGGTCTGGGAGGAGATCCCTCAGGAGACCGTCCGCCACCTCATCAGGAGCATGCACAGGCATTGTAGGGAGGTCATACAGGCACGTGGAGGCCACACACACTACTGAGCCTCATTTTGACTTGTTTTAAGGACATTACATGAAGGTTGGATCAGCCTGTAGTGTGTTTTTCCACTTTAATTTTGAGTGTGACTCCAAATCCAGACCTCCATGGGTTGAAAAATTTGATTTCCATTTGTGTGATTTTGTTGTTAGCACATTCAACTATGTAAAGAACAAAGTATTTCAGAAGAATATTTAATTAACTCAGATCTAGGATGTGTTATTTTTGTGTTCCCTTTTTTTTTTTGGGCAGTGTATTTATTAATGATCTTGTAGAAGGCTTGCATAGTAAAGTATCAATTTCTGCAGATGACACTAAACTGTGTAAAGTAATTTACACTGAAGAGGACAGTATACTACTACACAGGGATCTGGATAGATTGGAGGCTTGGGCAGATAAGTGGCAGATGAGGTATAACACTGACAAATGTAAAGTTATGCACATGGGAAGGAATAATGCAAGTCACCAGTACATACTAAATGATAAAACACTCGGTAACACTGACATGGAAAAGGATCTAGGAATTTTAATAAACAGCAAACTAAGCTGCAAAAACCAGTGTCAGGCAGCTGCTGCCAAGGCCAATAAGATAATGGGTTGCATCAGAAGGGGCATAGATGCCCGTGATAAGAACATAGTCCTACCACTTTACAAATCGCAAGTCAGACCACACATGGAGTACTGTGTACAGTTCTGGGCTCCTGTAAACAAGGCAGACATAGCAGAGCTGGAGGGGGTCCAGAGGAGGGCAACTAAAGTAATAACTGGAATGGGGCAACTACAGAACCCTGAAAGATTATCAAAATTAGGGTTATTCATTTTAGAAAAAAGACAACTGAGAGGAGATCTAATTAATATGTATAAATATATCAGGGGTCAGTACAGAGATCTATCCCATCATCTATTTATCCACAGGACTGTGACGAGGGGACATCCTCTGCGTCTGGAGGAAAGAAGGTTTGTACACAAACATAGAAAAGGATTCTTTACGGTAAGAGCAGTGAGACTATGGAACTCTCTGCCTGAGGAGGTGGTGATGGTGAGTACAATAAAGGAATTCAAGAGGGGCCTGGATGTATTTCTGGAGCGTAATAATATTACAAGCTATAGCTACTAGAGAGGGGTCATTGATCCAGGGAGTTATTCTTATTGCCTAATTGGAGTCGGGAAGGAATTTTTTATTCCCCTAAAGAGGGGAAAATTGGCTTCTACCTCACAGGTTTTTTTTTTTGCCTTCCTCTGGATCAACTTGCAGGATAACAGGCCGAACTGGATGGACAAATGTCTTTTTTCGGCCTTATGTACTATGGTACTATGTTAAGTATATCAGTAATTAACAATCTTTTTCCAATTTTTCCAGTTTTCTTTTTTCATTAACAATATAAATAATTAACAGCAATATGAGTTTGCAAAAACCCTTGTACCTTCCCTGTTGCTTTGTCTTATTCTGGAGGGGTTGGTGAAAAGAAAAAAAAAGAAAATATATATTTTTTTAATTAAAAAAATAAAAATATTTGTGTTTCCGCCTCCCTCGCCACCACCCTCTCCCGAACCCCCTCCCGTCCCCCGTTTCCAGCACCAACCAAGCCCGCTATTTCAGACATTTCTGCCATTTTTAGCAAATGTACCGTATTTTTTTTCTTAATTGATACCAAATTCCTCTCTAGCGAGCGAGAGTCTAGTCAAATTCTCCCATTCGTTGACTGTTGGTATTGTCCTTGCTCCCCAGTGAGCTACAATTGTTTTCCTTGCATAAAATAAGAGTTTAACTGCTACTTCTCGATCTTGAGCAGCATATACAGTTGCAAGAAAAAGTATGTGAACCCTTTGGATTTATATGGATTTCTGCACAAATTGGTCATAAAATGTAATCTGATCTTCATCTAAGTCACAACAATAGACAATCAGAGTCTGCTTAAACTAATAACACACATAGAATTAAATGTTACCATGTTTTTATTAAACACACCATGTAAACATTTACAGTGCAGGTGGAAAAAGTATGTGAACCCTTGGATTTAATAACTGGTTGAACCTCTTTGGCAGCAATAACTTCGACCAAACGTTTTTTTGTAGTTGCAGATCAGACGTGCACAACGGTCAGGAGTAATTCTTGACCATTCCTCTTTACAGAACTGTTTCAGTTCAGCAATATTCTTTGGATGTCTGTAGTGAATCGCTTTCTTGATTTCATGCCACAGCTAGAGTTGAGCGAACACCTGGATGTTCAGGTTCGAGAAGTTCGGCCGAACTTCACGGAAATGTTCGGGTTCGGGATCAGAACCCGAACCGAACTTCGTCCCGAACCCGAACCCCATTGAAATCAATGGGGACACAAACTTTTGGGCACTAAAAAGGCTGTAAAACAGCCTAGGAAAGAGCTAGAGGGCTGCAAAAGGCAGCAACATGTAGGCAAATCCCCTGCAAACAAATGTGGATAGGGAAATGAATTAAAATAAAAATTAAAAAATTAAAAATGACCCAATATCAATTGGACAGAGGTACCATAGCAGAGAATCTGGCTTCACGTCAGCAGAGAATCAGTCTCTTCATGCCATAGCAAAGAATCTGGCTTCATGTCAGCACAGAATCAGTCTCTTCATGCCATAGCAGAGAATCTGGCTTCATGTCAGCACAGAATCAGTCTTCATGTCATAGCAGAGAATCAGGCTTCACGTCACCCACCACTGGAACAGGCCACTGTCACACATTTAGGCCCCGGCACCCAGACAGAGGAGAGCGGTCCCGTAACAGAGAATCTGGCCTTATGTCAGCGCAGAATCTGTCTTCATGTCATAGCAGAGAATCAGGCTTCACGTCACCCACCACTGGAACAGGCCACTGTCACACATTTAGGCCCAGGCATCCAGACAGAGGAGAGAGGTCCTGTAACAGAGAATCTGGCCTTATGTCAGCACAGAATCTGTCTTCATGTCATAGCAGAGAATCAGGCATCACGTCACCCACCACTGGAACAGGCCACTGTCACACATTTAGGCCCCGGCACCCAGACAGAGGAGAGAGGTCCTGTAACAGAGATTCAGGCTTCATGTCAGCACAGAATCTGTCTTCATGTCATAGCAGAGAATCAGGCATCACGTCACCCACCACTGGAACAGGCCACTGTCACACATTTAGGCCCAGGCACCCAGGCAGAGGAGAGAGGTCCCGTAACAGAGAATCTGGCCTTATGTCAGCGCAGAATCAGTCTTCATGTTATAGCAGAGAATCAGGCTTCACGTCACCCACCACTGGAACAGGCCACTGTCACATATTTAGGCCCTGGCACCCAGGCAGAGGAGAAAGGTCGCGTAACAGAGAATCTGGCTTCATGTCAGCACAGAATAAGTCTTCATGTCATAGCAGAGAATCAGGCATCACGTCACCCACCACTGGAACAGGCCACTGTCACACATTTAGGCCCAGGCACCCAGGCAGAGGAGAGAGGTCCCGTAACAGAGAATCTGGCCTTATGTCAGCGCAGAATCAGTCTTCATGTTATAGCAGAGAATCAGGCTTCACGTCACCCACCCCTGGAACAGGCCACTGTCACATATTTAGGCCCAGGCATCCAGGCAGAGGAGAGAGGTCGCGTAACAGAGAATCTGGCCTTATGTCAGCACAGAATAAGTCTTCATGTCATAGCAGAGAATCAGGCATCACGTCACCCACCACTGAAACAGGCCACTGTCACACATTTAGGCCCAGGCACCCAGGCAGAGGAGAGAGGTCCCGTAACAGAGAATCTGGCCTTATGTCAGCACAGAATCTGTCTTCATGTCAAAGCAGAGAATCAGGCATCACGTCACCCACCACTGGAACAGGCCACTGTCACACATTTAGGCCCAGGCACCCAGGCAGAGGAGAGAGGTCCCGTAACAGAGAATCTGGCCTTATGTCAGCGCAGAATCAGTCTTCATGTCATAGCAGAGAATCAAGCTTCACGTCACCCACCACTGGAACAGGCCACTGTCACACATTTAGGCACCGGCACCTAGACAGAGAAGAGCGGTCCCGTAACAGAGAATCTGGCCTTATGTCAGCGCAGAATCTGTCTTCATGTCATAGCAGAAAATCAGGCTTCACGTCACCCACCACTGGAACAGGCCACTGTCACATATTTAGGCCTAGGCACCCAGGCAGAGGAGAGAGGTTCCGTAACAGAGAATCTGGGTTCATGTCAGCACAGAATAAGTCTTCATGTCATAGCAGAGAATCAGGCATCACGTCACCCACCACTGAAACAGGCCACTGTCACACATTTAGGCCCAGGCACCCAGGCAGAGGAGAGAGGTCTCGTAACAGAGAATCTGGCCTTATGTCAGCGCAGAATCAGTCTTCATGTCATAGCAGAGAATCAGGCTTCACGTCACCCACCACTGGAACAGGCCACTGTCACACATTTAGGCCCAGGCACCCAGGCAGAGGAGAGAGGTTCCGTAACAGAGAATCTGGCCTTATGTCAGCACAGAATCTGTCTTCATGTCATAGCAGAGAATCAGGCATCACGTCACCCACCACTGGAACAGGCCACTGTCACACATTTAGGCCCAGGCACCCAGGCAGAGGAGAGAGGTCCCGTAACAGAGAATCTGGCCTTATGTCAGCGCAGAATCAGTCTTCATGTCATAGCAGAGAATCAGGCTTCACGTCACCCACCACTGGAACAGGCCACTGTCACACATTTAGGCCCCGGCACCCAGACAGAGGAGAGCGGTCCCGTAACAGAGAATCTGGCCTTATGTCAGCGCAGAATCTGTCTTCATGTCATAGCAGAGAATCAGGCTTCACGTCACCCACCACTGGAACAGGCCACTGTCACATATTTAGGCCCAGGCACCCAGGCAGAGGAGAGAGGTCCCGTAACAGAGAATCTGGCTTCATGTCAGCACAGAATAAGTCTTCATGTCATAGCAGAGAATCAGGCATCACGTCACCCACCACTGGAACAGGCCACTGTCACACATTTAGGCCCAGGCACCCAGGCAGAGGAGAGAGGTCCCGTAACAGAGAATATGGCCTTATGTCAGCGCAGAATCAGTCTTCATGTCATAGCAGAGAATCAGGCTTCACGTCACCCACCACTGGAACAGGCCACTGTCACACATTTAGGCCCAGGCACCCAGGCAGAGGAGAGAGGTCCTGTAACAGAGAATCTGGCCTTATGTCAGCGCAGAATCAGTCTTCATGTCATAGCAGAGAATCAGGCTTCACGTCAACCACCACTGGAACAGGCCACTGTCACACATTTAGGCACCGGCACCCAGACAGAGGAGAGCGGTCCCGTAACAGAGAATCTGGCCTTATGTCAGCGCAGAATCTGTCTTCATGTCATAGCAGAGAATCAGGCTTCACGTCACCCACCACTGGAACAGGCCACTGTCACATATTTAGGCCCAGGCACCCAGGCAGAGGAGAGAGGTCCCGTAACAGAGAATCTGGCTTCATGTCAGCACAGAATAAGTCTTCATGTCATAGCAGAGAATCAGGCATCACGTCACCCACCACTGAAACAGGCCACTGTCACACATTTAGGCCCAGGCACCCAGGCAGAGGAGAGAGGTCTCGTAACAGAGAATCTGGCCTTATGTCAGTGCAGAATCAGTCTTCATGTCATAGCAGAGAATCAGGCTTCACGTCACCCACCACTGGAACAGACCACTGTCACACATTTAGGCCCAGGCACCCAGGCAGAGGAGAGAGGTCCCGTAACAGAGAATCTGGCCTTATGTCAGCACAGAATCTGTCTTCATGTCAAAGCAGAGAATCAGGCATCACGTCACCCAGCACTGGAATAGGCCACTGTCACACATTTAGGCCCAGGCACCCAGGCAGAGGAGAGAGGTCCCGTAACAGAGAATCTGGCCTTATGTCAGCGCAGAATCAGTCTTCATGTCATAGCAGAGAATCAGGCTTCACGTCACCCACCACTGGAACAGGCCACTGTCACACATTTAGGCCCCGGCACCCAGACAGAGGAGAGCGGTCCCGTAACAGAGAATCTGGCCTTATGTCAGCGCAGAATCTGTCTTCATGTCATAGCAGAGAATCAGGCTTCACGTCACCCACCACTGGAACAGGCCACTGTCACATATTTAGGCCCAGGCACCCAGGCAGAGGAGAGAGGTCCCGTAACAGAGAATCTGGCTTCATGTCAGCACAGAATAAGTCTTCATGTCATAGCAGAGAATCAGGCATCACGTCACCCACCACTGGAACAGGCCACTGTCACATATTTAGGCCCAGGCACCCAGGCAGAGGAGAGAGGTCCCGTAACAGAGAATCTGGCCTTATGTCAGCGCAGAATCAGTCTTCATGTCATAGCAGAGAATCAGGCTTCACGTCACCCACCACTGGAACAGGCCACTGTCACACATTTAGGCCCAGGCACCCAGGCAGAGGAGAAAGGTCCCGTAACAGAGAATCTGGCCTTATGTCAGCACAGAATCTGTCTTTATGTCATAGCAGAGAATCAGGAATCACGTCACCCACCACTGGAACAGGCCACTGTCACACATTTAGGCCCAGCCACCCAGGCAGAGGAGAGAGGTCCCGTAACAGAGAATCTGGCCTTATGTCAGCGCAGAATCAGTCTTCATGTCATAGCAGAGAATCAGGCTTCACGTCACCCACCACTGGAACAGGCCACTGTCACACATTTAGGCCCCGGCACCCAGACAGAGGAGAGCGGTCACGTAACAGAGAATCTGGCCTTATGTCAGCGCAGAATCTGTCTTCATGTCATAGCAGAGAATCAGGCTTCACGTCACCCACCACTGGAACAGGCCACTGTCACACATTTAGGCCCCGGCACCCAGACAGAGGAGAGAGGTCCTGTAACAGAGAATCTGGCCTTATGTCAGCACAGAATCTGTCTTCATGTCATAGCAGAGAATCAGGAATCACGTCACCCACCACTGGAACAGGCCACTGTCACACATTTAGGCCCCGGCACCCAGACAGAGGAGAGAGGTCCTGTAACAGAGAATCTGGCCTTATGTCAGCACAGAATCTGTCTTCATGTCATAGCAGAGAATCAGGCATCACGTCACCCACCACTGGAACAGGCCACTGTCACACATTTAGGCCCAGGCACCCAGGCAGAGGAGAGAGGTCCCGTAACAGAGAATCTGGCCTTATGTCAGCGCAGAATCAGTCTTCATGTCATAGCAGAGAATCAGGCTTCACGTCACCCACCACTGGAACAGGCCACTGTCACATATT